>NC_068454.1:7835078-8015078 GCF_023373465.1 Oncorhynchus keta
CAGCCCCATAAACATAGAAAAACCCCTAGACCAGACCAAAACACATAAATCCCCCATGTCACACCCTGACCTAACCAAAATAATAAAGAAAACTAAGATAACTAAGGCCAGGGCGTGACAGTACCCCCCCCCAAAGGTGCGGACTCCCGGCCGCACACCTAAATCCATAGGGGAGGGTCTGGGTGGGCGTCTGTCCAAGGTGGCGGCTCTTGCGAGGGACGTGGACCCCACTCCACCATAGTCTTTGTCCGCTTTAGTCTCTTCCTAGGAACAGCGACCCTCGCCGCCGACCTAGGATTGGCAACCCTACTAAAGGGCCCTACTGGACTAAACAAACTCCTCCGTACTGAGGGGCAGCTCTGGACTGAGGGGCAGCTCCGGACCGAGGGGCAGCTCAGGACCGAGGGGCAAGCTCCGGACAGAGGGGAAGCTCATGACCGAGGGGCAGCTCAGGACCGAGGGGTAGCTCAGGACCGAGGGGTAGCTCAGGACCGAGGGGTAGCTCAGGACCTAGAGGTAGCTCAGGACCGAGATGTAGCTCAGGACCGACAGGTAGCTCAGGACCGAGAGGTAGCTCAGGCTGGTAGACGGCTCTGGCAGCTTCTGGCTGACTGACTGCTCTGGCGGATCCTGGCTGAATGGCGGCTCTAGCGGATCCTGGCTGACTGGCGTCTCCTGGCTGACTGGCGGCTCTGGCGGCTCCTGGACCGAGGGGTAGCTCAGGACCTAGAGGTAGCTCAGGACCGAGATGTAGCTCAGGAGCGAGAGGTAGCTCAGGACCGAGAGGTAGCTCAGGCTGGTTGACGGCTCTGGCAGCTTCTGGCTGACTGACTGCTCTGGCGGATCCTGGCTGAATGGCGGCTCTAGCGGATCCTGGCTGACTGGCGGCTCCTGGCTGACTGGCGGCTCTGGCGGCTCCTGGCTGACTGGCGGCTCTGGCGGCTCCTGGCTGACTGGCGGATCTGGCGGCTCCTGGCTGACTGGCGGATCTGGCTGACTGGCGGCTCTGGCGGCTCCTGGCTGACTGGCGGCTCTGGCGGCTCCTGGACCGAGGGGTAGCTCAGGACCTAGAGGTAGCTCAGGACCGAGATGTAGCTCAGGACCGAGAGGTAGCTCAGGACCAAGAGATAGCTCAGGCTGGTTGGCGGCTCTGGCAGCTTCTGGCTGACTGACTGCTCTGGCGGATCCTGGCTGAATGGCGGCTCTAGCGGATCCTGGCTGACTGGTGGCTCCTGGCTGACTGGCAGCTCTGGCGGCTCCTGGCTGACTGGCGGCTCTGGCGGCTCCTGGTTGACTGGCGGCTCCTGGCGGCTGCTTGCAGACTGGTGGCTCTGGCGGCTCCTTGCAGACAGGTCGGAGACTCTATAGCAACTCTGGACAGGCGGGAGACTCTAGCAGCTCTAGACAGGCGGGAGACTCTAGCAGCTCTGGACAGGCGGGAGACTAGCAGCTCTGGACAGGCGGGAGACTCTAGCAGCTCTGGACAGGGCTGAGACGGAGAGACAGCCTGGTGCTGGGGGCTGCCACCGGAGGGCTGGTGTGTGGAGGTAGCACTGGATAGACCGGACCGTGCAGGCGCACTGGAGCGATTGAGCACCGAGCCTGCCCAACCTTACCTGGTTTAATGCTCCTGGTTGCCTTGCCAGTGCGGCGAGGTGGAGTAGCCCGTACTGGGCTGTGCAGGCGAACCGGGGACACCATGCGTAAGGCTGGTGCCATGTACGCCGACCCAAGGAGACGCACTGGAGACCAGATGCATAGAGCCGGCTTCATGGCACCTGGCTCGATGCCCACTCTAGCCC
Source organism: Oncorhynchus keta (assembly GCF_023373465.1). Taxonomy (NCBI): domain Eukaryota; kingdom Metazoa; phylum Chordata; class Actinopteri; order Salmoniformes; family Salmonidae; genus Oncorhynchus; species Oncorhynchus keta. The sequence goes on from NC_068454.1 coordinate 7,836,881, forward strand.
GGCCGATACGAGGAGCTGGTATGTACTGCACCGGGCTATGCACCCACACTGGGGACACCGTGTGCTCCACAGCATAACACAGTGCCTGCCCGGTCTCTCTCGCCCTCCGGTAAGGACAGGAAGTTGGCGCAGGTCTCCTACCTGTCTTCGCCACACTCCCTGTGTGCCTCCTCCCAATACATTTTTGGGGCTGACTCTCGGGCTTCCATCCGCGCCAACGTGCTGCCTCCTCATACCAGCGCCTCTCCGCCTTTGCTGCCTCCACAGCTCTTCTTTGGGGCGGCGATATTCTCCTGGCTGTGCCCAGGGTCCTTTCCCGTCTAAGATCTCCTCCCAAGTCCATGTCTCTAAATAGTGCTGCCTCTCCTGCTGCTGCCTGTTACCACGCCGCTTGGTCCTTGATTGGTGGGTGGTTCTGTAACTGTTTTCTTCCGTTGAAGGAGAGGAGGACCAAAATGCAGCGTGGTTAGTGTTCAACATGTTTAATATAGACGATAAACGAGAACATTACAAAATACAAAACAACAAATGTGAAAACCGAAACAGTCCTATCTGGTGCAATGACACAAAGACAGAAGACAACCACCCACAAAGTACCCACAGAATATGGCTGCCTAAATATCGTTCCCAATCAGAGACAACGATAGACAGCTGCCTCTAATTGAGAACCAATCTAGGCAACCATAGACATACAAACTACCTAGAAAGGACACAGCCCATAAAAACCCCTAGACCAGACAAAACACATAAATCCCCCATGTCACACCCTGACCTAACCAAAATAATAAAGAAAACTAAGATAACTAAGGCCAGGGCGTGACACTACATATATTAATATGGGCTATTTTCAGCCCTTTCCTGTGTAGCTTATCAGAGAGACAAAATATGGAAAAGAACAAACAAAGCAAGAGATATTTTTTTACATTCAGCAATCCATTAATGAATTGGTGTGTGTAAGTGTGTGTGTGTACCTCGGGGTTGAAGCTACGAACCCATAGGCTTGGCTCTCTCATCCGTTCCAGGCTTTTGGGAGTGAGGATGGACAATGAGCCTGTCATAGCAGATGTAAGCAATGTCCCCACGCTCTATGGCAGCTGCCATGGCTGATATAAGTTATTTCCTCTTGTGGTGCACAGCTTTAGGATAGACCTTGTTGATGAAGATATATGTTCCTCTCAAGTTCTTGGCTCTTTCCGGAACAGCTACCTTGTCCTTGAACCTCAGGAAATTGACCACTAACGGGCTGGACCTGTCACCTGGGCGGTGGTGGGTTTTCCAGTCCTTTGGGCAAGGTCCACCTCAATCTTCCTGTGGTACATCTTCAGTTTCTCTGAGAACATTTCCCTTACTTTGTCTTCAGACTTCGTCCTGGTCTCGTGGAGATTCTGAAATTCCGTCCACAACCAGGTTGTTCCACCTTGATTGTCCATCGAGATAATCTGATTTCTCCATCATCGTTTTAATGGATTCACATACAGAACTGATGTCCTTTCTCAATGACAGATTGCTGTCATTTTGCCGTTCTCCTGTTGGACTAATCGAGCTGACCCTGGGAGAACTGCAAACTGTTCTTCAGGTCCTGGACCTCTCTGGTCAGGTCGTCCATTCTTTAATTATTTGACTCCACCAGTAATTTGACAAAACACTTGAAGCTATTCTCTTGTGGTAACAACTGCTTGTAGAACTATTTTTGTTTGTTTAAAAGATCTTTCACCTGTGATAGAGAGACAACACTGACCTCAATCACACTCCCGTTACCTTTGTCATGGTAACAACACTAGGTTACACTGTTACTCCTCGCAGTTCCAGACAGGGCAGGTCACAGGGAAGGTTGAAAACAACTACAACAAACAGCAAGGATCTAGACAGCCACAAGCCCGGGACAATCCGTGGTCCCAGCCACAATGGCTAACCGCGTGGCGGGTTGCGTTCAAGCCCTTTCACAAACCCTGCTAGCTTGATGGGCAGCTAGCTAGCAGCTAGGCTAGCTCCTACGCCAAACAGCTCCTCAGACCCAGCCTTGGTGGACAGGATCACTGGACAGAGAGTAGAAGACCCAGCAACTGATGCCAACAGCGTCGCAGGATTCAAACTCAAAAGGTAACCAAACTTATTCAAAAGACTCAAATCTTTTCAAAACAAAACACTGATCTCTCCCTCATTCCATGTTCAACAGGAAGTGACGACAGGAAGTGAAAATTAAAAAAGAGAGAGCTGGTCTACATAGAGCAGAAATAATAGATTATATTTTGAGGGGCATCAGCAGCTCCCATCAGCAGTCTCCCTACGGTGCACACTGTGCAGAGAGGAGTTAAGGGATTCCAATCTGAACGAGGCCTGCGGTGCGGGGAATGTTTGGAGTGTGCTTGGTGATAGCGGACTCCATTAAGGGACTGAGTCTCTGGCTAGCCTGCCATTGTGCCGGTAAGCAGAGAGGCTAAGCAGAGAGGCTATGCAGAGAGGCTAATCAGAGAGGCAAATCAGAGAGGCTAATCAGAGAGTCTAATCAGAAAGGCTAAGCAGAGAGGCTAATCGGAAAGGCTAAGCAGAGAGGCTAATCGGAAAGGCTAAGCAGAGTGGCTAATCAGAAAGGCTAAGCAGAGAACACAACCCAGCCAGTCCTCCAGAACACAACCCAGCCAGTCCTCCAGAACACAACCCAGCCAGTCCTCCAGAACACAACTCAGCCAGTCCTCCAGAACACAACCCAGCCAGTCCTCCAGAACACAACCCAGCCAGTCCTCCAGAACACAACCCAGCCAGTCCTCCAGAACACAACTCAGCCAGTCCTCCAGAACACAACCCAGCCAGTCCTCCAGAACACAACCCAACCAGTCCTCCAGAACACAAATCAGCCAGTCCTCCAGAACACAACCCAGCCAGTCCTCCAGAACACAACCCAGCCAGTCCTCCAGAACACAACCCAGCCAGTCCTCCAGAACACAACCCAGCCAGTCCTCCAGAACACAACCCAGCCAGTCCTCCAGAACACAACCCAGCCAGTCCTCCAGAACACAACTCAGCCAGTCCTCCAGAACACAACCCAGCCAGTCCTCCAGAACACAACCCAGCCAGTCCTCCAGAACACAACCCAACCAGTCCTCCAGAACACAACTCAGCCAGTCCTCCAGAACACAACCCAGCCAGTCCTCCAAAACACAACCCAGCCAGTGATTCATGGAACCTCGCTTATTAATTCTCTCAGATTAAGAAATTTGCTTCAAAAACCTCTGCTGTTACTATTTTCCATGTCTGCTTTGTTTGCTGTCAAGGACAGCCAAATTTAATTGATATTTAAAATATGGAATTAATTTCACATAGAGGTTTAATGAAATGGGATTTTTCAAACTGGTCACAGTACTAACATTATTTTCTCCGTCACACTCCTCCAAAAGGTTGGAATTTGTACAGACTGTATATTTTCTCTCTGACAGTTGAGATTGCCATAATGAGTCCCAATCCAAGTCTGTGCACAGTAATAAGAAATTAAAGTGTGTGAGATAATTCATGCTGCTGTTGAGCTAAATTCAAGAGTCTGGCTTCATTTGGTTTTAGCAGTAATTTTCAGCCACATTTAAGTAAATCTGATTCAGATGGTAAAGTGACATTCCTTGCACAGCACATTGCAATTTGCACTGTATTCCGATAATCTGTTTTTCCAAGGTAGCAGAAGCTGAAATTTGCTTAAGCTCTGAAAACAACAGGATGCTTACAAAGGAGGATATTTGTTAACAGACTTTCCTCCTCACTGATGAGAGGTATTTAACCACTGAAGATGAAGTGAGATGGAGAATCTCATTTCCATAACAGGCTGGGGAAAACAGTCGGGCAGAAGGTGGGTTTTTTCTTCTCCTGTTCAATTGTCAGAGCGATCATGGTCATACCACACTGACAGCAGCAACTACCAACCCCTACCCAGGAGTACACACACACACACACACACACACACACACACACACACACACACACACACACACACACACACACACACACACACACACACACACACACACACACACACACACACACATACACATACACATACACATACACATACACACACATACACATACACATACACATACACATACACATACACATACACATACACATACACATACACACAAACATACACACACACAAACACAAGTGTGACTGAAGAAACAGGGTTAGTGTTGTGAACCATTTCATTAAACCTCTATGTGAAATTAATTCCTTACTTAAAAACTCTATTAAGTTCGGCTGCCCTTTGACAGTAAACAAAGCAGACATGGAAAATATTAGAATTTCTTCATCTGAAACATACACGTACACACACACACACACACACACACACACACACATGTTTCTTAGTCTCATAGGAACAGACAGTCAACAAATTATGCAAACAGAGGTTTTGAGTGTTTTTCTGTGTATGGCTGTGTGAACGTGCCTCTGTGTTAGAAAGAGAAATTAGAAAGCTGCTACAAAATTGCAAACTTCTCTCCTAGGGACTAATTTACATCTTCACTGTGGAGCAAAAATACACTGTCTAACAACACTTCAAACTACACTGTCTAACAAAACTTCAAACTACACTGTCTAACAAAAGTATACCATTATTCAGATTATGTTTTATGTATTTATATATAAAAGAGTTTGTTTAGAGCTTTTCTCACAGGAAACAATGGGTAGTAAATATTCTGCAGTGAAGAGAAATGATGATGCCATACATTCTGCAGTGAAGAGAAAGAGCGTGATGCCATACATTCTGCAGTGAAGAGAAATGATGATGCCATACATTCTGCAGTGAAGAGAAATGATGATGCCATACATTCTGCAGTGAAGAGAAAGAGCGTGATGCCATACATTCTGCAGTGAAGAGAAATGATGATGCCATACATTCTGCAGTGGAGAGAAAGAGCGTGATGCCATACATTCTGCAGTGAAGAGAAAGAGCGTGATGCCATACATTCTGCAGTGAAGAGAAAGAGCTTGATGCCATACATTCTGCAGTGAAGAGAAAGATTGTGATGCCATACATTCTGCAGTGAAGAGAAAGAGCGTGATGCCATACATTCTGCAGTGAAGAGAAAGAGCGTGATGCCATACATTCTGCAGTGAAGAGAAAGAGTGTGATGCCATACATTCTGCAGTGAAGAGAAATGATGATGCCATACATTCTGCAGTGAAGAGAAAGAGCGTGATGCCATACATTCTGCAGTGAAGAGAAATGATGATGCCATACATTCTGCAGTGAAGAGAAAGAGTGATGCCATACATTCTGCAGTGAAGAGAAAGAGCGTGATGCCATACATTCTGCAGTGAAGAGAAAGAGCTTGATGCCATACATTCTGCAGTGAAGAGAAAGATTGTGATGCCATACATTCTGCAGTGAAGAGAAAGAGCGTGATGCCATACATTCTGCAGTGAAGAGAAAGAGCTTGATGCCATACATTCTGCAGTGAAGAGAAAGAGTGTGATGCCATACATTCTGCTGTGAAGAGAAAGAGTGTGATGCCATACATTCTGCAGTGAAGAGAAAGAGCGTGATGCCATACATTCTGCAGTGAAGAGAAAGAGCGTGATGCCATACATTCTGCAGTGAAGAGAAAGAGCGTGATGCCATACATTCTGCAGTGAAGAGAAAGAGCGTGATGCCATACATTCTGCAGTGAAGAGAAAGAGCGTGATGCCATACATTCTGCATTGAAGAGAAATGATGATGCCATACATTCTGCAGTGAAGAGAAAGAGCGTGATGCCATACATTCTGCAGTGAAGAGAAATGATGATGCCATACATTTTGCAGTGAAGAGAAAGAGTGTGATGCCATACATTCTGCAGTGAAGAGAAAGAGTGTGATGCCATACATTCTGCAGTGAAGAGAAAGAGTGTGATGCCATACATTCTGCAGTGAAGAGAAAGAGCGTGATGCCATACATTCTGCAGTGAAGAGAAAGAGTGTGATGCCATACATTCTGCAGTGAAGAGAAAGAGCGTGATGCCATACATTCTGCAGTGAAGAGAAATTATGAAGAGAAAGAGCGTGCCATACATTCTGCAGTGAAGAGAAAGAGTGTGAAGAGAAAGAGTGCCATACATTCTGCAGTGAAGAGAAATGATGATGCCATACATTCTGCAGTGAAGAGAAAGAGTGTGATGCCATACATTCTGCAGTGAAGAGAAAGAGCGTGATGCCATACATTCTGCAGTGAAGAGAAAGAGTGTGATGCCATACATTCTGCAGTGAAGAGAAAGAGCGTGATGCCATACATTCTGCAGTGAAGAGAAAGAGCGTGATGCCATACATTCTGCAGTGAAGAGAAAGAGTGTGATGCCATACATTCTGCTGTGCAGGGGTGCAATACAATTCAGCTAAAGTGCTTTTTATCACATCTCACAGAATGGTATTGCTGCCCAGAACCATTCATTCCTCGTCTACCGATGTGAAATGCACTTGTGATGAACTGACTATTTGTCAAAGGTAACATCATACCCCGATGCAGAAGGTAGGGGTCAATGAAAACCTTAATTTTCAAACCCAACTAACGACAGAGTACATTTTGGTGCATGAGGAGCGGAACAATGAATGAACTGTTGCTGGCCTTTCCATTGTGAGTTATGTGATGACTGTGAAAGCCTGGAGGAATAGAATTGAAATGACCCTTCTCGCAAAGACAATGAATATTTAATTCAAGTTGAAGAATAGACTGTCCCTGAATGCGTCGTCCTTGACCGTAGATGCAGTCCTAACAATATCTATATGAAGACGAGAAGCGTTATCAGTGTAAGACCTGACTCTATTCATCTCGGGCTATGGGGAACCCGAACAATTCCCCCTACCCCAATCTATCATTTATAAACTCTGGATTGTTTATGCACCTGCTATAAGTGTATGCACTCCCTATCAGTCAGCCTGGCTGTATGAATATATTTAACAACACACTGAGACGGGCAACAGTGGGACATCTGTTTTATGTTTGGAGCACTGAACGAAATGTAGTTTATTATATAAACCCGCACTCTACAAATCCACTGCCCAGTATGAGTGTGTCAGTTTGAGATACTTTTCTTCTTATCTCAACCAACAGGGCAATGGTCCCCTGTAGGGTGGATCTGTTCCCGGTCTAAATCAGATAATTAATTGGGTGGACATAGAGGAGGCGGGAGAAGGATATTGATTGGTTCACATATTACATTCAAGCATTCTCTTTCAATTAATTAAAGGGTTATCCTTTCAGTACATAAGAAGGATTAAGTCTCTGATGTACAAAGACAACGGCGTGTATCACACTAAATAAAAGTCTGGGACGTCTACAACTCTTTCTCTGTTTCTAACGGTTACAATCCAGAGTAATTTAGTCTACCCAAAGCAGGCAGTGCTTTTCTTTCCTGAGGTATTATGCATATCTCCAGCCCATTTTAAAGCAGTGAAGCAAAACACTTACTAATTTAGAGCAATGTTACTTCATTTGTTCTCATGAGCTTTAGAGACTAGCTGAGAGCTGTTTCATAGAGAGCCCACAAATAGGGATTTTTTTGTAGAAAGGGACTGTGGTTCCTCTCTCAGTCTGTCGTCGCTGGGAGCTGGTGTCACCATAGTTCAGGCTGTCAACAGCAAACTTAGTACGGGCTTTTCTGTCAGGCCACATTACTCCTTTGTCCTACACTCCCTCTCATTCTCCTCATTTTTCTCACTCTTCCCTCCTTTTTTGTTTTCAATATCTCCAGACATTCACTCCAAACTGCTGAGGACATTGCTAATCTTGCTAATCTGATTAAACACTGTGATTAGGCACCGTTATATAAAATAGACATCAGAAACACTTGATTTAGTATGATTACCTTTTAAAGTCAATTTCTGTAGAACAGTCCTTGTAATAGACACCCACCACTAGCGTATAATAGATCACTACATTAACTTATCTATACATTTAATTTCATAGTCACTTTGTTCTATTTGGGGGAGGGTTTTGTATGAAAGTCTTCTGTTCTTTGTGCGCTGCACTCTAACGTTCTCCTCGTAGCTTCTCAGGGAGCTCATAAATCTTCTCAACACCCAGAGACATTTCAAATAAATTCTTCATCGGCCTGTCATAATGCCTTCCCTCTCCTATATCCCGGTAAGACACTGCCGTGATCCACTCTGAAATGGCCTCATTGTGAGGGGCATCAAGCATTTCTCCAGCTCCATCTCCGGGAGAGTTCTATGAACTGTGAATTCCTCCTTCAGACAGCCAAAGGCCCGGAGCCATGGGCCGCCAGCACTGTTGATGCACTATGCTGCTTCACATGTCTAAAACTGCATGACATGTTAAGGTTCACCGTACCCTGGAATTATTTTTCCCTGGCAACGATTATGTTATGGACATTGGTTTAAGCAAGACCAATGATTGAAGCACCGATGTTCTAACTTTGAAGTGTTAATATTGTGATGAGTTTATCAGACAATTCTAAAACATTCTCTTGAGATGTCTGATGCTGCTCTTCTATTGGTTGCACTCCTCTCTACCAGCATGTACATTCTAAGAATTAGTAGTGACTCAAGGAACCCTGGAGATCCTTGAGGAACCCTGGAGACCCTCAAGGAACCATGTAGATTTCTCAAGGAACCCCTGCAGTTCCTCAAAGAACCCTGGATTCCCTCAAGGAACCCCTGGAGATTCTCTTGGAACCCCTGGAGATTCTCTTGGAACGCCTGGAGATTCTCTTGGAACCCCTGGAGATTCTCTTGGAACCCCTGGAGATTCTCAAGGAACCCCTGGAGATTATCTTGGAACCCCTGGAGATTCTCAAGGAACCCCTGGAGATTATCTTGGAACCCCTGGAGATTCTCAAGGAACCCCTGGAGATTCTCAAGGAACCCCTGGAGATTCTCAAGGAACCATTATGAGTCAATGGATGGTTCATTATTGCACCTTTTTTTAGATGAGAGATTCTTGGAGGAACCTTTAATGTTTCAATGTACTGTAGTAAAGGATTCCTGGACGAACCCTGGACTGGAGGCATGTCTTGGTAGGGACGTGGCTTTCAGATAGATATTTTTAGGCCACCAGTTCGAGTAAATGTAATTTGTGTTCTGTTGTATTGTCAACAAATGTTAAGGTTGAACACTGACAGTTTTGTAGTCTCATTGAGGCTTACAGAGGTGTATGAGTTCATCAAGATCCTCTGCAAATCCCCAAGTTGAAAGCTTTACCACATTATTTCTATACAGTTCACACCCTTTGACTTTTTCCACATCTTGTTGTGTTACAGCCTGAAATTAAAATTCGATTACATTTCCATTTTTGGTCACTGACCTACACACAATACCCCATAATGTCAAAGTGGAATTATGTTTATTTTTTACAAATTAATTCAAATTTTAAACTATTCAACCCATTTGTTATGGCAAGCCTAAATCATTTCAGGAGTAAAAAAAGTCACATAATAAGTTGCATGGACTCACTCTGTTCGCAATACACGTGTTTAGAGGCAAAAGAAATGCACAGCTATTTAGTCGAGGTGCTGGCCAGCGGAGTAGAACACTTGAAAAATTAAAGGAGATTCACACACTCTAGGAGCTCGGATGCTATAATTGAATAAGCTAATATCCAACGTTTCGACAGACAGGCTGTCTTCATTTCAGATCAGTCTTCATCTGAAGACAGCTTGTCTGATATTAGGTTATTCAATAATTGCATCTGAGCTCCTAGAGTGTGTGAATCTCCTTTTCATTTTTGAATACTAGTCTTTAAAAACATTTTTCAATGACTCCTCATGTCTGTACCCCACACATACAATTATCTGTAAGGTCCCAGAGTCAAGCAGTGAATTTCAAACACAGATTCAACCACAAAGACCAGAGTGGTTTTCCAATGCCAATGCCTTGTTATGGAGCCTTTTGGACCTAGACTTGGTGCTCCGGTACCGCTCGCCAAGCGGTAGAAGAGAGAACAGTCTATGACTTGGGTGACTGGATACTTTGACCATTTTTTGGGCCTTCCTCTGACACCGCCTAGTATATAGGTCCTGGATGGCAGGAAGCTTGGCCCCAGTGATGTACTGGGCTGTACGCACTACTCTTTGTAGCACCTTACGGTCTGATGTCGATCAGTTGCATAACCTAATTGACAGAGTGAAAAGAAGGAAGCCTATACAGAATACAAATATTCCAAAACATGCATCCTGTTTGCAACAAGGCACTAAAGTAATACTGCTAAAAATGTGTTAAAGAAATAAACTTCATGTCCTGAATACAAAGTTGTTATGTTTGGGGCAAATCCAATACATCACATTACTGAGTACTACTCTCCAATATTTTCAAGCATAGTGGTGGCTGCATCATGTTATGGGTATAAATGTAATCATTGAGGACTGGGGAGTTTTTCAGGATACAAAATAAATGGAGCTTAGCAAGGCAAAATCCTAGAGGAAAACCTGCATCAGTCTGCTTTCCACCAGACACTGGAAGATTAATTCACCTTTCAGCAGGACAATAACCTAAAACACAAGGCCAAATCTACACTGGATTTGCTTACCAAGAAGACAGTGAATGTTCCTCAATGGCCGAGATACAGTTTTGGTCAACTTGAAAATCTATGGCAAGACCTGAAAATGAGTGTCCAGCAATAATCAACAACTAATTAGACAGAGCTTGAAGAATTTAAAAATCATAACGGTCAAATATGCACAATTCAGTTGTGGAAAGCTCTTAGAGACTTACCCAGAAAGACTCACAGCTGCAATCACTGCCAAAGATGCCCCTACAAAGTATTGACTCATGGTTGTGAATACTTATGTAAATGAGATATTTCTGTATTTAATTTTCGATAGATTTGCTAACATTTCTAAAAACACGTTTTCACTTCTTGTGTATGGTGTGTCGATCATTTTTAAAATTCAGCCTGTGACACAACAACGTGTAGAAAAGTCAAGGGGTATGAATACTTTCTACAGGCACTGTATGTAATCAGCCATGTTAAAGTGTAACTGCACTTCCTGATTTAGACTCTTTTTAGATTTGCCTTAATATAAAATGCAAGCGTCATTGAATTAATTCAAACGTGAGTTGGTTTCACAGTGTAGTTAGATGTAGGTGTCTCTTGTGTGTTTTCGCAAGGTGGGAAGAGTTAGCCAAATTATTTAGCCAATTAGCTTCACCTGGCTGGTGTGCAACAAAATTGGTTTTGACTTTGGATAGCCCATCTCTGGGGATAGTTAGGGACTGTCAATTAATTACACAATGTAAACGGGACAATATTTTCATGTTGCACATCTTTTAGTTCTCTCATTAAATGTTTTCAAAATGTGTGTATTGGTTTAAGGTTTTTAAGTAATTGAAATTTGTAGCTATTGACTTTTCAAAATATTGTCCTTTGTACTAGCCCCATAAAGATATCACATGTCAAACCAAATGTACCATAAGTATTACCACCAAATGAATGATTCATTGGGTGCTGCCAGCTGTGGGTACGTGGGTAGGATTAAAATAAACCCAACCAACAGAAAACTGTTATGGTACCCTTCATTCCGTGACATGCCATTATTTCCTAACGTCTTGCAAATCTCCTATTTACACTTTGTAGTAAATTTTGACACTATAATAAATGTTCGGATTCATATCGAAGCCACAGGACATTTTTAAAACAAGAAGTTGCTTTTCAGGGCCAGTCATTCTTTAGTGTTATATTAGAATATGTAATATGCATAAATAATCAAGAATAGTTTTATTTGTAGTGCACAAACTTAACATGATGAAAAGGAATGACATTCACTCTAATAAGCCATGCCTCCAATAAGCCATCTGATAGGCTGATACCTCCACAATATATTATAAAAAAATACTCAAAATCGAACCCCTCTATCACAACCATTCTACGGTTTGAATGTTTACACAGGGGTTCCCCGAATACCCTTTTCAGAGGGAAAACCTTTTTTGAACTGAAAAGGTTACCCCGTGTGGCAATTTTTAGAACCCCAAAAGGTTCTCCCAGGCTCTTTTACTTCTAAGAGTGTAGATGTATCGACAGACCCACAACAGAACCACAAGGATACTTAAGACTTTAATTGTAAGATATTATCTCTGCTTCTCTTCTCGTTTTCTCCTCTTCTCTACCTTTCTACTCTGCTCCCTCTGACCCCTGCTTTTTATATGAGCCCAATACTTGTTTTGTGATCCACTGAGCCCACAGAAACACTATAACCCTCTTTTGTGGATCACAGAATAGACAACGTGTAGTCTCCTCCAGAGACAAGGGTGAACGTCAAGGAGAGCATCTCAGGGTGGATTGATTAAGTCCAGGACAGAAAATAAATACAAGTAAATCATTCTTGGAACAAACCAAAACCCAGTAGTCTAATACAAACCAAAACCCAGTAGTCCAATACAACCAAAACCCAGTAGTCTAATACAACCAAAACCCAGTAGTCTAATACAACCAAAACCCAGTAGTCTAATACAACCAAAACCCAGTAGTCTAATACAACCAAAACCCAGTAGTCTAATACAACCAAAACCCAGTAGTCTAATACAACCAAAACCCAGTAGTCTAATACAACCAAAACCCAGTAGTCTAATACAACCAAAACCCAGTAGTCTAATACAACCAAAACCCAGTAGTCCAATACAACCAAAACCCAGTAGTCTAATACAAACCAAAACCCAGTAGTCTAATACAAACCAAAACCCAGTAGTCTAATACAACCAAAACCCAGTAGTCTAATATAACCAAAACCCAGTAGTCTAATACAACCAAAACACAGTAGTCCAATACAACCAAAACCCAGTAGTCTAATACAAACCAAAACCCAGTAGTCTAATACAAACCAAAACCCAGTAGTCTAATACAACCAAAACCCAGTAGTCTAATACAAACCAAAACCCAGTAGTCTAATACAACCAAAACCCAGTAGTCTAATACAACCCAAAACCCAGTAAGTAGTCTAATACAAACCAAAACCCAGTAGGCTAATTCAACCAAAACCCAGTAAGTAGTCTAATACAACCCAAAACCCAGTAGTCTAATACAAACCAAAACCCAGTAGGCTAATTCAACCAAAACCCAGTAAGTAGTCTAATACAAACCAAAACCCAGTAGTCTAATACAAACCAAAACCCAGTAGGCTAATTCAACCAAAACCCAGTAAGTAGTCTAATACAAACCAAAACCCAGTAGTCTAATACAAACCAAAACCCAGTAGTCTAATACAAACCAAAACCCAGTAGTCTAATACAAACCAAAACCCAGTAGTCTAATACAACCAAAACCCAGTAGTCTAATACAACCAAAACCCAGTAGTCTAATACAACCAAAACCCAGTAGTCTAATACAACCAAAACCCAGTAGTCTAATACAACCAAAACCCAGTAGTCTAATACAAACCACAACCCAGTAGTCTAATACAAACCAAAACCCAGTAGTCTAATACAACCAAAACCCAGTAGTCTAATACAAACCAAAACCCAGTAGTCTAATACAAACCAAAACCCAGTAGTCTAATACAACCAAAACCCAGTAGTCCAATACAACCAAAACCCAGTAGTCTAATACAAACCAAAACCCAGTAGTCCAATACAAACCAAAACCCAGTAGTCTAATACAAACCAAAACCCAGTAGTCTAATACAACCAAAACCCAGTAGTCTAATACAAACCAAAACCCAGTAGTCCAATACAAACCAAAACCCAGTAGTCTAATACAACCAAAACCCAGTAGTCTAATACAAACCAAAACCCAGTAGTCTAATACAACCAAAACCCAGTAGTCTAATACAAACCAAAACCCAGTAGTCTAATACAACCAAAACCCAGTAGTCTAATACAAACCAAAACCCAGTAGTCTAATACAAACCAAAACCCAGTAGTCTAATACAAACCAAAACCCAGTAGTCTAATACAAACCAAAACCCAGTAGTCTAATACAAACCAAAACCCAGTAGGCTAATTCAACCAAAACCCAGTAAGTAGTCTAATACAAACCAAAACCCAGTAGTCTAATACAAACCAAAACCCAGTAGTCTAATACAAACCAAAACCCAGTAGTCTAATACAAACCAAAACCCAGTAGTCCAATACAACCAAAACCCAGTAGTCTAATACAAACCAAAACCCAGTAGTCTAATACAAACCAAAACCCAGTAGTCTAATACAACCAAAACCCAGTAGTCTAATACAAACCAAAACCCAGTAGTCTAATACAACCAAAACCCAGTAGTCTAATACAAACCAAAACCCAGTAGTCTAATACAACCAAAACCCAGTAGTCTAATACAACCAAAACCCAGTAGTCTAATACAACCAAAACCCAGTAGTCTAATACAAACCAAAACCCAGTAGTCCAATACAACCAAAACCCAGTAGTCTAATACAAACCAAAACCCAGTAGTCTAATACAAACCAAAACCCAGTAGTCTAATACAAACCAAAACCCAGTAGTCTAATACAAACCAAAACCCAGTAGGCTAATTCAACCAAAACCCAGTAAGTAGTCTAATACAAACCAAAACCCAGTAGTCTAATACAAACCAAAACCCAGTAGGCTAATTCAACCAAAACCCAGTAAGTAGTCTAATACAAACCAAAACCCAGTAGTCTAATACAAACCAAAACCCAGTAGTCTAATACAAACCAAAACCCAGTAGTCTAATACAAACCAAAACCCAGTAGTCTAATACAAACCAAAACCCAGTAGGCTAATTCAACCAAAACCCAGTAAGTAGTCTAATACAAACCAAAACCCAGTAGTCTAATACAAACCAAAACCCAGTAGTCTAATACAAACCAAAACCCAGTAGTCTAATACAAACCAAAACCCAGTAGTCTAATACAAACCAAAACCCAGTAGTCTAATACAAACCAAAACCCAGTAGGCTAATTCAACCAAAACCCAGTAAGTAGTCTAATACAAACCAAAACCCAGTAGTCTAATACAAACCAAAACCCAGTAGTCTAATACAAACCAAAACCCAGTAGTCTAATACAACCAACACCCAGTAGTCTAATACAAACCAAAACCCAGTAGTCTAATACAAACCAAAACCCAGTAGTGTAATACAAACCAAAACCCAGTAGTCTAATACAACCAACACCCAGTAGTCTAATACAAACAAAAACCCAGTAGTCTAATACAAACCAAAACCCAGTAGTCTAATACAAACCAAAACCCAGTAGTCTAATACAAACCAAAACCCAGTAGTCTAATACAAACCAAAACCCAGTAGTCTAATACAAACCAAAACCCAGTAGTCTAATACAACCAAAACCCAGTAGTCTAATACAAACCAAAACCCAGTAGTCTAATACAACCAAAACCCAGTAGTCTAATACAAACCAAAACCCAGTAGTCTAATACAAACCAAAACCCAGTAGTCTAATACAAACCAAAACCCAGTAGTCTAATACAAACCAAAACCCAGTAGTCTAATACAACCAAAACCCAGTAGTCTAATACAAACCAAAACCCAGTAGTCTAATACAACCAAAACCCAGTAGTCTAATTCAACCAAAACCCAGTAGTCTAATACAAACCAAAACCCAGTAGTCTAATACAAACCAAAACCCAGTAGTCTAATACAAACCAAAACCCAGTAGTCTAATACAACCAAAACCCAGTAGTCTAATACAAACCAAAACCCAGTAGTCTAATACAACCAAAACCCAGTAGTCTAATACAACCCAAAACCCAGTAGTCTAATACAAACCAAAACCCAGTAGTCTAATACAACCCAAAACCCAGTAGTCTAATACAAACCAAAACCCAGTAGTCTAATACAACCAAAACCCAGTAGTCTAATACAAACCAAAACCCAGTAGTCTAATACAAACCAAAACCCAGTAGTCTAATACAAACCAAAACCCAGTAGTCTAATACAAACCAAAACCCAGTAGTCTAATACAAACCAAAACCCAGTAGTCTAATACAACCAAAACCCAGTAGTCTAATACAAACCAAAACCCAGTAGTCTAATACAAACCAAAACCCAGTAGTCTAATACAAACCAAAACCCAGTAGTCTAATACAAACCAAAACCCAGTAGTCTAATACAAACCAAAACCCAGTAGTCTAATACAACCAAAACCCAGTAGTCTAATACAAACCAAAACCCAGTAGTCTAATACAACCAAAACCCAGTAGTCTAATACAAACCAAAACCCAGTAGTCTAATACAAACCAAAACCCAGTAGTCTAATACAACCAAAACCCAGTAGTCTAATTCAACCAAAACCCAGTAGTCTAATACAAACCAAAACCCAGTAGTCTAATACAAACCAAAACCCAGTAGTCTAATACAAACCAAAACCCAGTAGTCTAATACAACCAAAACCCAGTAGTCTAATACAAACCAAAACCCAGTAGTCTAATACAACCAAAACCCAGTAGTCTAATACAACCCAAAACCCAGTAGTCTAATACAAACCAAAACCCAGTAGTCTAATACAACCCAAAACCCAGTAGTCTAATACAAACCAAAACCCAGTAGTCTAATACAACCAAAACCCAGTAGTCTAATACAAACCAAACCCAGTAGTCTAATACAATCAAAACCCAGTAGTCCAATACAACCAAAACCCAGTAGTCTAAAACAAACCAAAACCCAGTAGTCAAATACAAACCAAAACCCAGTAGTCTAATACAAACCAAAACCCAGTAGTCCAATACAACCAAAACCCAGTAGTGTAATACAACCAAAACCCAGTAGTCTAATACAACCAAAACCCAGTAGTCTAATACAAACAAAAAACCCAGTAGTCTAATACAACCAAAACCCAGTAGTCTAATACAAACCAAAACCCAGTAGTCCAATACAACCAAAACCCAGTAGTCTAATACAACCAAAACCCAGTAGTCTAATACAAACCAAAACCCAGTAGTCTAATACAACCAAAACCCAGTAGTCTAATACAAACCAAAACCCAGTAGTCTAATACAACCAAAACCCAGTAGTCTAATACAAACCAAAACCCAGTAGTCTAATACAACCAAAACCCAGTAGTCTAATACAAACCAAAACCCAGTAGTCTAATACAAACCAAAACCCAGTAGTCTAATACAACCAAAACCCAGTAGTCTAATACAAACCAAAACCCAGTAGTCTAATACAACCAAAACCCAGTAGTCTAATACAACCAAAACCCAGTAGTCCA
The DNA here is from genome assembly GCF_023373465.1 of Oncorhynchus keta. NCBI lineage: Eukaryota > Metazoa > Chordata > Actinopteri > Salmoniformes > Salmonidae > Oncorhynchus > Oncorhynchus keta. The sequence continues at coordinate 7,853,990 of NC_068454.1, forward strand.
ATACAACCAAAACCCAGTAGTCCAATACAAACCAAAACCCTGTAGTCCAATACAACCAAAACCCAGTAGTCTAATACAACCAAAACCCAGTAGTCCAATACAACCAAAACCCAGTAGTCTAATACAACCAAAACCCAGTAGTCTAATTCAACCAAAACCCAGTAGTCTAATACAACCAAAACCCAGTAGTCTAATACAACCAAAACCCAGTAGTCTAATACAACCAAAACCCAGTAGTCTAATTCAATCAAAACCCAGTAGTCTAATTCAACCAAAACCCAGTAGTCTAATACAACCAAAACCCAGTATTCTAATACAACCAAAACCCAGTAGTCTAATACAACCAAAACCCAGTAGTCTAATACAAAAACCAAAACCCAGTAGTCTAATACAACCAAAACCCAGTAGTCTAATACAAACCAAAACCCAGTAGTCTAATACAACCAAAACCCAGTAGTATAATACAACCAAAACCCAGTAGTCTAATTCAACCAAAACCCAGTCGTCTAATACAACCAAAACCCAGTAGTCTAATTCAACCAAAACCCAGTAGTCTAATTCAACCAAAACCCAGTCGTCTAATACAACCAAAACCCAGTAGTCTAATACAAACCAAAACCCAGTAGTCTAATTCAACCAAAACCCAGTAGTCTAATTCAACCAAAACCCAGTCGTCTAATACAACCAAAACCCAGTAGTCTAATTCAACCAAAACCCAGTAGTCTAATTCAACCAAAACCCAGTCGTCTAATACAACCAAAACCCAGTAGTCTAATACAAACCAAAACCCAGTAGTCTAATTCAACCAAAACCCAGTAGTCTAATTTCAACCAAAACCCAGTAGTCTAATACAACCAAAACCCAGTAGTCTAATACAACCAAAACCCAGTAGTCTAATACAACCAAAACCCAGTAGTCTAATTAAACCAAAACCCAGTCGTCTAATACAACCAAAACCCAGTAGTCTAATACAACCAAAACCCAGTAGTCTAATTCAACCAAAACCCAGTAGTCTAATTCAACCAAAACCCAGTAGTCTAATACAAACCAAAACCCAGTAGTCTAATACAAACCAAAACCCAGTAGTCTAATACAAACCAAAACCCAGTAGTCTAATACAACCAGAACACAGTAGTCTAATACAAACCAAAACCCAGTAGTCTAATTCAACCAAAACCCAGTCGTCTAATACAACCAAAACCCAGTAGTCTAATACAACCAAAACCCAGTCGTCTAATACAACCAAAACCCAGTAGTCTAATTCAACCAAAACCCAGTAGTCTAATACAACCAAAACCCAGTAGTCTAATACAACCAAAACCCAGTAGTCTAATTCAACCAAAACCCAGTAGTCTAATTCAACCAAAACCCAGTAGTCTAATACAACCAAAACCCAGTAGTCTAATACAACCAGAACCCAGTAGTCTAATACAACCCCAAACCCAGTAGTCTAATACAACCAAAACCCAGTAGTCTAATACAACCCAAAACCCAGTAGTCTAATACAACCAAAACCCAGTAGTCTAATACAACCAAAACCCAGTAGTCTAATACAACCAAAACCCAGTAGTCTAATTCAACCAAAACCCAGTAGTCTAATTCAACCAAAACCCAGTCGTCTAATACAACCAAAACCCAGTAGTCTAATTCAACCAAAACCCAGTAGTCTAATACAACCAAAACCCAGTAGTCTAATACAACCAAAACCCAGTAGTCTAATTCAACAAACCCAGTAAACCCAAAACCCAGTAGTCTAATACAACCAAAACCCAGTAGTCTAATACAACCAGAACCCAGTAGTCTAATACAACCCCAAACCCAGTAGTCTAATACAACCAAAACCCAGTAGTCTAATACAACCCAAAACCCAGTAGTCTAATACAACCAAAACCCAGTAGTCTAATACAACCAAAACCCAGTAGTCTAATACAACCAAAACCCAGTAGTCTAATTCAACCAAAACCCAGTAGTCTAATTCAACCAAAACCCAGTCGTCTAATACAACCAAAACCCAGTAGTCTAATACAAACCAAAACCCAGTCGTCTAATACAACCAGAACCCAGTAGTCTAATACAACCCAAAACCCAGTAGTCTAATACAACCAAAACCCAGTAGTCTAATACAACCCAAAACCCAGTAGTCTAATACAACCAAAACCCAGTAGTCTAATACAACCCAAAACCCAGTAGTCTAATACAACCCAAAACCCAGTAGTCTAATACAAACCAAAACCCAGTAGTCTAATACAACCAAAACCCAGTAGTCTAATACAACCCAAACCCAGTAGTCTAACACAACCAAAACCCAGTAGTCTAATACAACCAAAACCCAGTAGTCTAATACAAACCAAAACCCAGTAGTCTAATACAACCAAAACCCAGTAGTCTAATACAACCAAAACCCAGTAGTCTAACACAACCAAAACCCAGTAGTCTAATACAAACCAAAACCCAGTAGTCTAATACAACCAAAACCCAGTAGTCTAATAAAACCAAAACCCAGTAGTCTAATACAACCAAAACCCAGTAGTCTAATACAACCAAAACCCAGTAGTCTAATACAAACCAAAACCCAGTAGTCTAATACAACCAAAACCCAGTAGTCTAATACAACCAAAACCCAGTAGTCTAATACAACCAAAACCCAGTAGTCTAATACAACCAAAACCCAGTAGTCTAATACAACCAAAACCCAGTAGTCTAATACAACCAAAACCCAGTAGTCTAATACAACCAAAACCCAGTAGTCTAATACAACCAAAACCCAGTAGTCTAATACAACCAAAACCCAGTAGTCTAATACAAACCAAAACCCAGTAGTCTAATACAACCAAAACCCAGTAGTCTAATACAACCCAAAACCCAGTAGTCTAATACAACCAAAACCCAGTAGTCTAATACAACCAAAACCCAGTAGTCTAATACAACCAAAACCCAGTAGTCTAATACAACCAAAACCCAGTAGTCTAATACAACCAAAACCCAGTAGTCTAATACAAACCAAAACCCAGTAGTCTAATACAACCAAAACCCAGTAGTCTAATACAACCAAAACCCAGTAGTCTAATACAACCCAAAACCCAGTAGTCTAATACAACCAAAACCCAGTAGTCTAATACAACACAAACCCAGTAGTCTAATACAACACAAACCCAGTAGTCTAATACAACCAAAACCCAGTAGTCTAATACAACACAAACCCAGTAGTCTAATACAACCCAAAACCCAGTAGTCTAATACAACCAAAACCCTATAGTCTAATACAACCAAAACCCAGTAGTCTAATACAACCAAAACCCAGTAGTCTAACACAACCAAAACCCAGTAGTCTAATACAACCAAAACCCAGTAGTCTAATACAACCAAAACCCAGTAGTCTAATACAACCAAAACCCAGTAGTCTAATACAACCAAAACCCAGTAGTCTAATACAACCAAAACCCAGTAGTCTAATACAACCAAAACCCAGTAGTCTAATACAACCAAAACCCAGTAGTCTAACACAACCAAAACCCAGTAGTCTAATACAACCAAAACCCATTAGTCTAACACAACCAAAACCCAGTAGTCTAATACAACCAAAACCCAGTAGTCTAATACAACCAAAACCCAGTAGTCTAATACAACCCAAAACCCAGTAGTCTAATACAACCCAAAACCCAGTAGTCTAATACAACCAAAACCCAGTAGTCTAATACAACCAAAACCCAGTAGTCTAATACAACCAAAACCCAGTAGTCTAATACAACCAAAACCCAGTAGTCTAATACAACCAAAACCCAGTAGTCTAATACAACCAAAACCCAGTAGTCTAATACAACCAAAACCCAGTAGTCTAATACAACCAAAACCCAGTAGTCTAATACAACCAAAACCCAGTAGGCTAATACAACCAAAACCCAGTAGTCTAATACAACCCAAACCCAGTAGTCTAATACAACCAAAACCCAGTAGTCTAATACAACCAAAACCCAGTAGTCTAATACAACCAAAACCCAGTAGTCTAATACAAACCAAAACCCAGTAGTCTAATACAACCAAAACCCAGTAGTCTAATACAACCAAAACCCAGTAGTCTAATACAAACCAAAACCCAGTAGTCTAATACAAACCAAAACCCAGTAGTCTAATACAAACCAAAACCCAGTAGTCTAATACAACCAAAACCCAGTAGTCTAATACAACCAAACCCAGTAGTCTAATACAAACCAAAACCCAGTAGTCTAATACAAACCAAAACCCAGTAGTCTAATACAAACCAAAACCCAGTAGTCTAATACAAACCAAAACCCAGTAGTCTAATACAAACCAAAACCCAGTAGTCCAAACCAAAACCCAGTAGTCTAATACAAACCAAAACCCAGTAGTCTAATACAAACCAAAACCCAGTAGTCCAATACAAACCAAAACCCAGTAGTCTAATACAACCAAAACCCAGTAGTCTAATACAACCAAAACCCAGTAGTCTAATACAACCCAAACCCAGTAGTCTAATACAAACCAAAACCCAGTAGTCCAATACAAACCAAAACCCAGTAGTCTAATACAAACCAAAACCCAGTAGTCTAATACAACCAAAACCCAGTAGTCTAATACAACCAAAACCCAGTAGTCTAATACAACCAAAACCCAGTAGTCTAATACAACCAAAACCCAGTAGTCTAATACAACCAAAACCCAGTAGTCTAATACAACCAAAACCCAGTAGTCTAATACAACCAAAACCCAGTAGTCTAATACAACCAAAACCCAGTAGTCTAATACAAACCAAAACCCAGTAGTCTAATACAACCAAAACCCAGTAGTCTAATACAAACCAAAACCCAGTAGTCTAATACAACCAAAACCCAGTAGTCTAATACAACCAAAACCCAGTAGTCTAATACAACCAAAACCCAGTAGTCTAATACAACCAAAACCCAGTAGTCTAATACAACCCAAAACCCAGTAGTCTAATACAAACCAAAACCCAGTAGTCTAATACAACCAAAACCCAGTAGTCTAATACAACCAAAACCCAGTAGTCTAATACAACCAAAACCCTAGTAGTCTAATACAACCAAAACCCTGTAGTCTAATACAACCAAAACCCAGTAGTCTAATACAACCAAAACCCAGTAGTCTAATACAACCAAAACCCAGTAGTCTAATACAACCAAAACCCAGTAGTCTAATACAACCAAAACCCAGTAGTCCAATACAACCAAAACCCAGTAGTCTAATACAACCAAAACCCAGTAGTCTAATACAACCAAAACCCAGTAGTCTAATACAACCAAAACCCAGTAGTCTAATACACAAAACCCAGTAGTCTAATACAACAAAACCCAGTAGTCTAATACAACCAAAACCCAGTAGTCTAATACAACCAAAACCCTAGTAGTCTAATACAACCAAAACCCAGTAGTCTAATACAACCAAAACCCAGTAGTCTAATACAACCAAAACCCAGTAGTCTAATACAACCAAAACCCAGTAGTCTAATACAACCAAAACCCAGTAGTCTAATACAACCAAAACCCAGTAGTCTAATACAACCAAAACCCAGTAGTCTAATACAACCAAAACCCAGTAGTCTAATACAACCAAAACCCAGTAGTCTAATACAACCAAAACCCAGTAGTCTAATACAACCAAAACCCAGTAGTCTAATACAACCAAAACCCAGTAGTCTAATACAACCAAAACCCAGTAGTCTAATACAACCAAAACCCAGTAGTCTAATACAACCAAAACCCAGTAGTCTAATACAACCAAAACCCAGTAGTCTAATACAACCAAAACCCAGTAGTCTAATACAACCAAAACCCAGTAGTCTAATACAACCAAAACCCAGTAGTCTAATACAACCCAAAACCCAGTAGTCTAATACAACCAAAACCCAGTAGTCTAATACAACCAAAACCCAGTAGTCTAATACAACCAAAACCCAGTAGTCTAATACAACCAAAACCCAGTAGTCTAATACAACCAAAACCCAGTAGTCTAATACAACCAAAACCCAGTAGTCTAATACAACCAAAACCCAGTAGTCTAATACAACCAAAACCCAGTAGTCTAATACAACCAAAACCCAGTAGTCTAATACAACCAAAACCCAGTAGTCTAATACAACCAAAACCCAGTAGTCTAATACAACCAAAACCCAGTAGTCTAATACAACCAAAACCCAGTAGTCTAATACAACCAAAACCCAGTAGTCTAATACAACCAAAACCCAGTAGTCTAATACAACCAAAACCCAGTAGTCTAATACAACCAAAACCCAGTAGTCTAATACAACCAAAACCCAGTAGTCTAATACAACCAAAACCCAGTAGTCTAATACAACCAAAACCCAGTAGTCTAATACAACCAAAACCCAGTAGTCTAATACAACCAAAACCCAGTAGTCTAATACAACCAAAACCCAGTAGTCTAATACAACCAAAACCCAGTAGTCTAATACAACCAAAGCCCAGTAGTCTAATACAACCAAACCCAGTAGTCTAATACAACCCAAACCCAGTAGTCTAATACAACCAAAACCCAGTAGTCTAATACAACCAAACCCAGTAGTCTAATACAACCAAAACCCAGTAGTCTAATACAAACCAAAACCCAGTAGTCTAATACAACCAAAACCCAGTAGTCTAATACAACCAAAACCCAGTAGTCTAATACAACCAAAACCCAGTAGTCTAATACAACCAAAACCCAGTAGTCTAATACAACCAAAACCCAGTAGTCTAATACAACCAAAACCCAGTAGTCTAATACAACCAAAACCCAGTAGTCTAATACAACCAAAACCCAGTAGTCTAATACAAACCAAAACCCAGTAGTCTAATACAACCAAAACCCAGTAGTCTAATACAACCAAAACCCAGTAGTCTAATACAACCCAAAACCCAGTAGTCTAATACAACCAAAACCCAGTAGTCTAATACAACACAAACCCAGTAGTCTAATACAACACAAACCCAGTAGTCTAATACAACCAAAACCCAGTAGTCTAATACAACACAAACCCAGTAGTCTAATACAACCCAAAACCCAGTAGTCTAATACAACCAAAACCCTATAGTCTAATACAACCAAAACCCAGTAGTCTAATACAACCAAAACCCAGTAGTCTAACACAACCAAAACCCAGTAGTCTAATACAACCAAAACCCAGTAGTCTAATACAACCAAAACCCAGTAGTCTAATACAAACCAAAACCCAGTAGTCTAATACAACCAAAACCCAGTAGTCTAATACAACCAAAACCCAGTAGTCTAATACAACCAAAACCCAGTAGTCTAATACAACCAAAACCCAGTAGTCTAATACAACCAAAACCCAGTAGTCTAATACAACCAAAACCCAGTAGTCTAATACAACCAAAACCCAGTAGTCTAATACAACCAAAACCCAGTAGTCTAATACAACCAAAACCCAGTAGTCTAATACAACCCAAAACCCAGTAGTCTAATACAACCCAAAACCCAGTAGTCTAATACAACCAAAACCCAGTAGTCTAATACAACCAAAACCCAGTAGTCCAATACAACCAAAACCCAGTAGTCTAATACAACCAAAACCCAGTAGTCTAATACAACCAAAACCCAGTAGTCTAATACAACCCAAAACCCAGTAGTCTAATACAACCAAAACCCAGTAGTCTAATACAACCAAAACCCAGTAGTCTAATACAACCAAAACCCAGTAGGCTAATACAACCAAAACCCAGTAGGCTAATACAACCCAAACCCAGTAGTCTAATACAACCAAAACCCAGTAGTCTAATACAACCAAAACCCAGTAGTCTAATACAACCCAAAACCCAGTAGTCTAATACAAACCAAAACCCAGTAGTCTAATACAACCAAAACCCAGTCGTCTAATACAACCAAAACCCAGTAGTCTAATACAACCCAAAACCCAGTAGTCTAATACAAACCAAAACCCAGTAGTCTAATACAAACCAAAACCCAGTAGTCTAATACAACCAAAACCCAGTAGTCTAATACAACCCAAACCCAGTAGTCTAATACAAACCAAAACCCAGTAGTCCAATACAAACCAAAACCCAGTAGTCTAATACAACCAAAACCCAGTAGTCTAATACAAACCAAAACCCAGTAGTCTAATACAACCAAAACCCAGTAGTCCAATACAAACCAAAACCCAGTAGTCTAATACAAACCAAAACCCAGTAGTCTAATACAAACCAAAACCCAGTAGTCTAATACAAACCAAAACCCAGTAGTCTAATACAAACCAAAACCCAGTAGTCTAATACAACCAAAACCCAGTAGTCTAATACAACCCAAAACCCAGTAGTCTAATACAACCAAAACCCAGTAGTCTAATACAACCAAAACCCAGTAGTCTAATACAACCAAAACCCAGTAGTCTAATACAACCAAAACCCAGTAGTCTAATACAACCAAAACCCAGTAGTCTAATACAACCAAAACCCAGTAGTCTAATACAAACCAAAACCCAGTAGTCTAATACAACCAAAACCCAGTAGTCTAATACAACCAAAACCCAGTAGTCTAACACAACCAAAACCCAGTAGTCTAATACAACCAAAACCCATTAGTCTAACACAACCAAAACCCAGTAGTCTAATACAACCAAAACCCAGTAGTCTAATACAACCAAAACCCAGTAGTCTAATACAAACCAAAACCCAGTAGTCTAATACAACCAAAACCCAGTAGTCTAATACAACCCAAAACCCAGTAGTCTAATACAACCCAAAACCCAGTAGTCTAATACAACCAAAACCCAGTAGTCTAATACAACCAAAACCCAGTAGTCCAATACAACCAAAACCCAGTAGTCTAATACAACCAAAACCCAGTAGTCTAATACAACCAAAACCCAGTAGTCTAATACAACCCAAAACCCAGTAGTCTAATACAACCAAAACCCAGTAGTCTAATACAACCAAAACCCAGTAGTCTAATACAACCAAAACCCAGTAGGCTAATACAACCAAAACCCAGTAGGCTAATACAACCCAAACCCAGTAGTCTAATACAACCAAAACCCAGTAGTCTAATACAACCAAAACCCAGTAGTCTAATACAACCCAAAACCCAGTAGTCTAATACAAACCAAAACCCAGTAGTCTAATACAACCAAAACCCAGTCGTCTAATACAACCAAAACCCAGTAGTCTAATACAAACCAAAACCCAGTAGTCTAATACAAACCAAAACCCAGTAGTCTAATACAAACCAAAACCCAGTAGTCTAATACAACCAAAACCCAGTAGTCTAATACAACCCAAACCCAGTAGTCTAATACAAACCAAAACCCAGTAGTCTAATACAAACCAAAACCCAGTAGTCTAATACAAACCAAAACCCAGTAGTCTAATACAAACCAAAACCCAGTAGTCTAATACAAACCAAAACCCAGTAGTCTAATACAAACCAAAACCCAGTAGTCTAATACAACCAAAACCCAGTAGTCTAATACAAACCAAAACCCAGTAGTCTAATACAAACCAAAACCCAGTAGTCTAATACAACCAAAACCCAGTAGTCTAATACAACCAAAACCCAGTAGTCTAATACAACCCAAAACCCAGTAGTCTAATACAAACCAAAACCCAGTAGTCCAATACAACCAAAACCCAGTAGTCTAATAAACCAAAACCCAGTAGTCTAATACAACCAAAACCCAGTAGTCTAATACAACCAAAACCCAGTAGTCTAATACAACCAAAACCCAGTAGTCTAATACAACCAAAACCCAGTAGTCTAATACAAACCAAAACCCAGTAGTCTAATACAACCAAAACCCAGTAGTCTAATACAACCAAAACCCAGTAGTCTAATACAAACCAAAACCCAGTAGTCTAATACAAACCAAAACCCAGTAGTCTAATACAACCAAAACCCAGTAGTCTAATACAAACCAAAACCCAGTAGTCTAATACAACCAAAACCCAGTAGTCTAATACAAACCAAAACCCAGTAGTCTAATACAACCAAAACCCAGTAGTCTAATACAACCAAAACCCAGTAGTCTAATACAACCCAAAACCCAGTAGTCTAATACAAACCAAAACCCAGTAGTCTAATACAACCAAAACCCAGTAGTCTAATACAACCAAAACCCAGTAGTCTAATACAACCAAAACCCTATAGTCTAATACAACCAAAACCCTGTAGTCTAATACAACCAAAACCCAGTAGTCTAATACAACCAAAACCCAGTAGTCTAATACAACCAAAACCCAGTAGTCTAATACAACCAAAACCCAGTAGTCCAATACAACCAAAACCCAGTAGTCTAATACAACCAAAACCCAGTAGTCTAATACAACCAAAACCCAGTAGTCTAATACAACCAAAACCCAGTAGTCTAATACAACCAAAACCCAGTAGTCTAATACAACCAAAACCCAGTAGTCTAATACAACCAAAACCCAGTAGTCTAATACAACCAAAACCCAGTAGTCTAATACAACCAAAACCCAGTAGTCTAATACAACCAAAACCCAGTAGTCTAATACAACCAAAACCCAGTAGTCTAATACAACCAAAACCCAGTAGTCTAATACAACCAAAACCCAGTAGTCTAATACAACCAAAACCCAGTAGTCCAATACAACCAAAACCCAGTAGTCTAATACAACCAAAACCCAGTAGTCTAATACAACCAAAACCCAGTAGTCTAATACAACCAAAACCCAGTAGTCTAATACAACCAAAACCCAGTAGTCTAATACAAACCAAAACCCAGTAGTCTAATACAACCAAAACCCAGTAGTCTAATACAACCAAAACCCAGTAGTCTAATACAACCAAAACCCAGTAGTCTAATACAACCAAAACCCAGTAGTCTAATACAACCAAAACCCAGTAGTCTAATACAACCAAAACCCAGTAGTCTAATACAACCAAAACCCAGTAGGCTAATACAACCAAAACCCAGTAGGCTAATACAACCCAAACCCAGTAGTCTAATACAACCAAAACCCAGTAGTCTAATACAACCAAAACCCAGTAGTCTAATACAACCCAAAACCCAGTAGCCTAATACAAACCAAAACCCAGTAGTCTAATACAACCAAAACCCAGTCGTCTAATACAACCAAAACCCAGTAGTCTAATACAACCAAAACCCAGTAGTCTAATACAACCAAAACCCTGTAGTCTAATACAACCAAAACCCAGTAGTCTAATACAACCAAAACCCAGTAGTCTAATACAACCAAAACCCAGTAGTCTAATACAACCAAAACCCAGTAGTCTAATACAACCAAAACCCAGTAGTCTAATACAACCAAAACCCAGTAGTCTAATACAACCAAAACCCAGTAGTCTAATACAACCAAAACCCAGTAGTCTAATACAACCAAAACCCAGTAGTCTAATACAACCAAAACCCAGTAGTCTAATACAACCAAAACCCAGTAGTCTAATACAACCAAAACCCAGTAGTCTAATACAACCAAAACCCAGTAGTCTAATACAACCAAACCCCAGTAGTCTAATACAACCAAAACCCAGTAGTCTAATACAACCAAAACCCAGTAGTCTAATACAACCAAAACCCAGTAGTCTAATACAACCAAAACCCAGTAGTCTAATACAACCAAAACCCAGTAGTCTAATACAACCAAAACCCAGTAGTCTAATACAACCAAAACCCAGTAGTCTAATACAACCCAAAACCCAGTAGTCTAATACAACCAAAACCCAGTAGTCTAATACAACCAAAACCCAGTAGTCTAATACAACCAAAACCCAGTAGTCTAATACAACCCAAAACCCAGTAGTCTAATACAACCCAAAACCCAGTAGTCTAATACAACCCAAACCCCAGTAGTCTAATACAAGCCAAAACCCAGTAGTCTAATACAACCAAAACCCAGTAGTCTAATACAACCAAAACCCAGTAGTCTAATACAACCAAAACCCAGTAGTCTAATACAACCAAAACCCAGTAGTCTAATACAACCAAAACCCAGTAGTCTAATACAACCAAACCCCAGTAGTCTAATACAACCAAAACCCAGTAGTCTAATACAACCAAAACCCAGTAGTCTAATACAACCAAAACCCAGTAGTCTAATACAACCAAAACCCAGTAGTCTAATACAACCAAACCCCAGTAGTCTAATACAACCAAAACCCAGTAGTCTAATACAACCAAAACCCAGTAGTCTAATACAACCAAAACCCAGTAGTCTAATACAACCAAAACCCAGTAGTCTAATACAACCCAAAACCCAGTAGTCTAATACAAACCAAAACCCAGTAGTCTAATACAACCAAAACCCAGTAGTCTAATACAACCAAAACCCAGTAGTCTAATACAACCAAAACCCTATAGTCTAATACAACCAAAACCCTGTAGTCTAATACAACCAAAACCCAGTAGTCTAATACAACCAAAACCCAGTAGTCTAATACAACCAAAACCCAGTAGTCTAATACAACCAAAACCCAGTAGTCTAATACAACCAAAACCCAGTAGTCTAATACAACCAAAACCCAGTAGTCTAATACAACCAAAACCCAGTAGTCTAATACAACCAAAACCCAGTAGTCTAATACAACCAAAACCCAGTAGTCTAATACAACCAAAACCCAGTAGTCTAATACAACCAAAACCCAGTAGTCTAATACAACCAAAACCCAGTAGTCTAATACAACCAAAACCCAGTAGTCTAATACAACCAAACCCCAGTAGTCTAATACAACCAAAACCCAGTAGTCTAATACAACCAAAACCCAGTAGTCTAATACAACCAAAACCCAGTAGTCTAATACAACCAAACCCCAGTAGTCTAATACAACCAAACCCAGTAGTCTAATACAACCAAAACCCAGTAGTCTAATACAACCAAACCCCAGTAGTCTAATACAACCCAAACCCAGTAGTCTAATACAACCAAAACCCAGTAGTCTAATACAACCAAAACCCAGTAGTCTAATACAACCAAAACCCAGTAGTCTAATACAACCAAAACCCAGTAGTCTAATACAACCAAAACCCAGTAGTCTAATACAACCCAAACCCCAGTAGTCTAATACAAGCCAAAACCCTATAGTCTAATACAAACCAAAACCCAGTAGTCTAATACAACCAAACCCAGTAGTCTAATACAACCCAAAACCCAGTAGTCTAATACAACCAAAACCCAGTAGTCTAATACAACCAAAACCCAGTAGTCTAATACAACCAAAACCCAGTAGTCTAATACAACCAAAACCCAGTAGTCTAATACAACCAAAACCCAGTAGTCTAATACAACCCAAACCCCAGTAGTCTAATACAAGCCAAAACCCTATAGTCTAATACAAACCAAAACCCAGTAGTCTAATACAACCAAAACCCAGTAGTCTAATACAACCAAAACCCAGTAGTCTAATACAACCAAAACCCAGTAGTCTAATACAACCAAAACCCAGTAGTCTAATACAACCAAACCCCAGTAGTCTAATACAACCAAAACCCAGTAGTCTAATACAACCAAAACCCAGTAGTCTAATACAACCAAAACCCAGTAGTCTAATACAACCCAAACCCCAGTAGTCTAATACAAGCCAAAACCCTATAGTCTAATACAAACCAAAACCCAGTAGTCTAATACAACCAAAACCCAGTAGTCTAATACAACCCAAACCCAGTAGTCTAATACAACCCAAAACCCAGTAGTCTAATACAACCAAAACCCAGTAGTCTAATACAACCAAAACCCAGTAGTCTAATACAACCAAAACCCAGTAGTCTAATACAACCAAAACCCAGTAGTCTAATACAACCCAAACCCCAGTAGTCTAATACAAGCCAAAACCCTATAGTCTAATACAAACCAAAACCCAGTAGTCTAATACAACCAAAACCCAGTAGTCTAATACAACCAAAACCCAGTAGTCTAATACAACCAAAACCCAGTAGTCTAATACAACCAAAACCCAGTAGTCTAATACAACCAAAACCCAGTAGTCTAATACAACCAAAACCCAGTAGTCTAACACAACCAAAACCCAGTAGTCTAATACAACCAAAACCCAGTAGTCTAATACAACCCAAACCCCAGTAGTCTAATACAACCCAAACCCCAGTAGTCTAATACAACCAAAACCCAGTAGTCTAATACAACCAAAACCCAGTAGTCTAATACAACCAAAACCCAGTAGTCTAATACAACCAAAACCCAGTAGTCTAATACAACCAAAACCCAGTAGTCTAATACAACCAAAACCCAGTAGTCTAATACAACCAAAACCCAGTAGTCTAATACAACCAAAACCCAGTAGTCTAATACAACCCAAACCCCAGTAGTCTAATACAACCCAAACCCCAGTAGTCTAATACAACCAAAACCCAGTAGTCTAATACAACCAAAACCCAGTAGTCTAATACAACCAAAACCCAGTAGTCTAATACAACCAAAACCCAGTAGTCTAATACAACCAAAACCCAGTAGTCTAATACAACCAAAACCCAGTAGTCTAATACAACCAAAACCCAGTAGTCTAATACAACCAAAACCCAGTAGTCTAATACAACCAAAACCCAGTAGTCTAATACAACCAAAACCCAGTAGTCTAATACAACCAAAACCCAGTAGTCTAATACAACCAAACCCCAGTAGTCTAATACAACCAAAACCCAGTAGTCTAATACAACCAAAACCCAGTAGTCTAATACAACCAAAACCCAGTAGTCTAATACAACCAAACCCCAGTAGTCTAATACAACCAAAACCCAGTAGTCTAATACAACCAAAACCCAGTAGTCTAATACAACCAAAACCCAGTAGTCTAATACAACCCAAACCCAGTAGTCTAATACAACCAAAACCCAGTAGTCTAATACAACCAAAACCCAGTAGTCTAATACAACCAAAACCCAGTAGTCTAATACAACCAAAACCCAGTAGTCTAATACAACCAAAACCCAGTAGTCTAATACAACCCAAACCCCAGTAGTCTAATACAAGCCAAAACCCTATAGTCTAATACAAACCAAAACCCAGTAGTCTAATACAACCAAACCCCAGTAGTCTAATACAACCCAAACCCAGTAGTCTAATACAACCAAAACCCAGTAGTCTAATACAACCAAACCCCAGTAGTCTAATACAACCAAAACCCAGTAGTCTAATACAACCAAAACCCAGTAGTCTAATACAACCAAAACCCAGTAGTCTAATACAACCCAAACCCCAGTAGTCTAATACAAGCCAAAACCCTATAGTCTAATACAAACCAAAACCCAGTAGTCTAATACAACCAAAACCCAGTAGTCTAATACAACCAAAACCCAGTAGTCTAATACAACCAAAACCCAGTAGTCTAATACAACCAAAACCCAGTAGTCTAATACAACCAAAACCCAGTAGTCTAATACAACCAAACCCCAGTAGTCTAATACAACCAAAACCCAGTAGTCTAATACAACCAAAACCCAGTAGTCTAATACAACCAAAACCCAGTAGTCTAATACAACCCAAACCCCAGTAGTCTAATACAAGCCAAAACCCTATAGTCTAATACAAACCAAAACCCAGTAGTCTAATACAACCAAACCCCAGTAGTCTAATACAACCCAAACCCAGTAGTCTAATACAACCAAAACCCAGTAGTCTAATACAACCAAACCCCAGTAGTCTAATACAACCAAAACCCAGTAGTCTAATACAACCAAAACCCAGTAGTCTAATACAACCAAAACCCAGTAGTCTAATACAACCCAAACCCCAGTAGTCTAATACAAGCCAAAACCCAGTAGTCTAATACAAACCAAAACCCAGTAGTCTAATACAACCAAAACCCAGTAGTCTAATACAACCAAAACCCAGTAGTCTAATACAACCAAAACCCAGTAGTCTAATACAACCAAAACCCAGTAGTCTAATACAACCAAAACCCAGTAGTCTAATACAACCAAAACCCAGTAGTCTAACACAACCAAAACCCAGTAGTCTAATACAACCAAAACCCAGTAGTCTAATACAACCCAAACCCCAGTAGTCTAATACAACCCAAACCCCAGTAGTCTAATACAACCAAAACCCAGTAGTCTAATACAACCAAAACCCAGTAGTCTAATACAACCAAAACCCAGTAGTCTAATACAACCAAAACCCAGTAGTCTAATACAACCAAAACCCAGTAGTCTAATACAACCAAAACCCAGTAGTCTAACACAACCAAAACCCAGTAGTCTAATACAACCAAAACCCAGTAGTCTAATACAAACCAAAACCCAGTAGTCTAATACAACCCAAACCCCAGTAGTCTAATACAACCAAAACCCAGTAGTCTAATACAAACCAAAACCCAGTAGTCTAATACAACCCAAACCCCAGTAGTCTAATACAACCCAAAACCCAGTAGTCTAATACAACCAAAACCCAGTAGTCTAATACAATCAAAACCCAGTAGTCTAATACAACCAAAACCCAGTAGTCTAATACAACCAAAACCCCAGTAGTCTAATACAACCAAAACCCAGTAGTCTAATACAACCAAAACCCAGTAGTCTAATACAACCAAAACCCCAGTAGTCTAATACAACCAAAACCCAGTAGTCTAATACAACCAAAACCCAGTAGTCTAATACAACCAAAACCCCAGTAGTCTAATACAACCAAAACCCAGTAGTCTAATACAACCAAAACCCAGTAGTCTAATACAACCAAAACCCAGTAGTCTAATACAACCCAAACCCCAGTAGTCTAATACAACCAAAACCCAGTAGTCTAATACAACCAAAACCCCAGTAGTCTAATACAACCAAAACCCAGTAGTCTAATACAACCAAAACCCAGTAGTCTAATACAACCAAAACCCAGTAGTCTAATACAACCCAAACCCCAGTAGTCTAATACAACCCAAAACCCAGTAGTCTAATACAACCAAAACCCAGTAGTCTAATACAACCAAAACCCAGTAGTCTAATACAACCAAAACCCAGTAGTCTAATACAACCAAAACCCAGTAGTCTAATACAACCAAAACCCAGTAGTCTAATACAATACAAAAACCCAGTAGTCTAATACAACCAAAACCCAGTAGTCTAATACAACCAAAACCCAGTAGTCTAATACAACCAAAACCCAGTAGTCTAATACAACCAAAACCCAGTAGTCTAATACAACCAAAACCCAGTAGTCCAATACAACCAAAACCCAGTAGTCTAATACAACCAAAACCCAGTAGTCTAATACAACCAAAACCCAGTAGTCTAATACAACCAAAACCCAGTAGTCTAATACAACCAAAACCCAGTAGTCTAATACAAACCAAAACCCAGTAGTCTAATACAACCAAAACCCCAGTAGTCTAATACAACCAAACCCCAGTAGTCTAATACAACCCAAACCCCAGTAGTCTAATACAACCAAAACCCAGTAGTCTAATACAACCCAAAACCCAGTAGTCTAATACAACCAAACCCCAGTAGTCTAATACAACCAAAACCCAGTAGTCTAATACAACCCAAAACCCAGTAGTCTAATACAACCAAAACCCAGTAGTCTAATACAACCAAAACCCAGTAGTCTAATACAAACCAAAACCCAGTAGTCTAATACAACCAAAACCCCAGTAGTCTAATACAACCAAACCCCAGTAGTCTAATACAACCCAAACCCCAGTAGTCTAATACAACCAAAACCCAGTAGTCTAATACAACCAAACCCCAGTAGTCTAATACAACCAAACCCCAGTAGTCTAATACAACCCAAAACCCAGTAGTCTAATACAACCCAAAACCCAGTAGTCTAATACAACCAAAACCCAGTAGTCTAATACAACCAAAACCCAGTAGTCTAATACAAACCAAAACCCAGTAGTCTAATACAACCAAAACCCCAGTAGTCTAATACAACCAAACCCCAGTAGTCTAATACAACCCAAACCCCAGTAGTCTAATACAACCAAAACCCAGTAGTCTAATACAACCCAAAACCCAGTAGTCTAATACAACCAAACCCCAGTAGTCTAATACAACCAAAACCCAGTAGTCTAATACAACCAAAACCCAGTAGTCTAATACAACCAAAACCCAGTAGTCTAATACAACCAAAACCCAGTAGTCTAATACAAACCAAAACCCAGTAGTCTAATACAACCAAAACCCCAGTAGTCTAATACAACCAAACCCCAGTAGTCTAATACAACCCAAACCCCAGTAGTCTAATACAACCAAAACCCAGTAGTCTAATACAACCCAAACCCCAGTAGTCTAATACAACCAAACCCCAGTAGTCTAATACAACCCAAAACCCAGTAGTCTAATACAACCCAAAACCCAGTAGTCTAATACAACCAAAACCCAGTAGTCTAATACAACCAAAACCCAGTAGTCTAATACAAGCCAAAATAATGCACTGCATGTGAATCCCACCAGCTACACATAGAGGTGAGAAGAAAACAACTCACTTCCAAGGCTCCTCAAAACCTGCCTGTTAATTTTTCATGGCCCAGGCTTTTTAGAGAGATGTCAGTTTGATTTAACGTTCGACTGACAGTTATTGGAATTTGGTGTTTACCTCTTGTCACCACAGAAAACTGGAGGCCAATTTATACTTTGGATGCACATAACACCGCATAAAGAATGAAGAAGATCCTGGTGCCTTCAAAATCATTATAAAAGCTTTCCATGTCTCTCTCTCTCTCAGTGTTTAATTGATTACGTTCTTTTCAACTATGTGTTTAGCAGACCCAAACTCAATCTGAAAATGCATCACTATTTTCTACACTCCATGTTGAGAGTGATTTTCTCTGTAAAGAGGACTGTTTTCAATGTGTTTTCCCCCCCCCTCTCAGCCCAATCCACATCGTCACTCACTATCTGACAGTTCTGTTGACAGCTCATGCTTGAGCGATGGATCTGCAGCCTGCCTTAATGTTGTCAAACTGACATTGGTGATGTTGAACGTTTGTTTTTCATCTGATCACATCCGCCATGAAGGAAAAAAAACAACCGAGTTGCATTAAATGTTCAATAACATATGTTAGCTAGTTTCTGAGAGAATCTTTATTAAAACTGAGCTTGCCACGAAGAAAGTGTCTCCTGTGGTTCAAAGGCTTTGGAGGGGGAGAATAGAGGATTGATGTTTGCGCTGCAAACCCTGAGCGTAACTGGCCCTGGGTCTAATCAGAGACCAACAGCCCCCCACCCCCCCTTCCCTCCCCCCTCACTTCCACACAGCCATAGGATTTTCTCTCACTATTCAGCTCTGATAGATGAGCCTCTCTTTGTATTTCAGCCATGTACTTTCTTAAATCTGAAAAGCCCATTCATCTGAGGCAAACGCAAGAAGAGGAAAAAAACGTATGGACCCCCCCCATTTTGCTAAAGTTCATGTGTCGCTCACAAGCTCTCCAAGCACATTGTCTCACGCCCATTAATTGTCTTAGTACCCAGCCCTGTTTCACATGCACTGGCTATTACTAGTAGAGACCCCAAACCAAAACACTTGTTCTCCTGTACGTTCTCCATGGCCATTACTCAGCTAGCACAGTGGATCTGGGCCGATTCCGGCTGAGAGTCGGGACACTCGGCTGAGAGTCAGACTCGGCAGACGGCATATGGCCCGAGTCTGGGCCGCCTTAGGCAGTATTACTTATGGCTAGGATGCAGGGATTGAGCTCGGGCCGATTCCGATGAGAGTTATCTGGCCCAAATGTATTACTCGGGTCTCGGGCCGATTGGGGCTGCTCTCTGGCAGATGATTACACAGGCTTTATATAATTAACATTTCATTATTTATTTATTTTTCCATATTTTGTCGTTGTCTCTGTGATCAAAAAATACAATTAACATTTAAATTAAATTGCTTGAGATTCTTGTTTAAGTAGTATTTTAGTATTTTGATACTTTGCAAGTCAAACTCCGATGCTAGTTCCATACCCGTGCCAGCCGTGAACGGGAGACGATGCACAATTGGCCCAGCATAGTCCGAGTTAGGGGAGGGTTTGGCTGGACGGGATGTACTTGTCCCATCGCACTGTAGCGACTCCTGTGGCGGGCCAGGCACATGCACACTGACACAGTCAACAGGTGTACGATGTTTCCTCCAACCATTGTTTTGTGGTGGATGGGTATAATTTGCAAGCAGAAAATGTATAATAGTAATATTTAAAATGACTAAATTGGGTAATTTTGTATGCAGTTATTTAAATTTGCATCGGTCTGCTTCTGGTAAGATGCCAGCAAAGTATGCTGAATTTAGGTAGATGGAAACGGCCCGATGTACTTGGGCCGATTCTGGGCAGTCATTCATTTTGATTCCGGGCCGAGTCCAACACCTGATTCCGGGCTGATTCAATCAGTTCCGGCCCCACCCCCCCTGATTAGGAACACATCTGGGCCGATTCCTCATCGCTAGCTGGGAAGTATGTTCTCCATGGTCACAAGTAAGTTCACCATGGCTACAACACAATTTATTTTCTATAACTGAATATACAGACCCTTTTTGCAGATTTAGACATTTACATTTTAGTTATTTATCAAGACGCGCATATCAAGAGTTGTTTACAGGAGCAATTTGGATTAAGTATCTTTCTCAAGGGCACATTAACAGATTTGTCACCTAGTCGGCTCGGGGATTTACAACCAGCATCCTTTTGGTTACTGGCCTAACGCTCTTAACCACTTGCCACCCCTAGTGAGGGAGATATCACACAACTGGAAATATACCATTTCTATTGTCTGGTAGATTGGTAAATAATCTGGTAGACAATCTTATATATGCTATGCTCTCTAACAGTTTATTCAAACCTTTAACCATTGCTATCTTATTCATAAATGTAGTGAGCAACATGAATAACCCATGTAAACAATCATCTCATTCTCCTGGAGTAGGTCATAACAACAGCTATATTCTCCTGGAGTAGGTCATAACAACAGTTATATTCTCCTGGAGTAGGACATAACAACAGCTATATTCTCCTGGAGTAGGACATAACAACAGCTATATTCTCCTGGAGTAGGTCATAACAACAGTTATATTCTCCTGGAGTAGGTCATAACAACAGTTATATTCTCCTGGAGTAGGACATAACAACAGCTATATTCTCCTGCAGTAGGACATAACAACAGCTATATTCTCCTGGAGTAGGACATAACAACAGCTATATACTCCTGGAGTAGGACATAACAACAGCTATATACTCCTGGAGTAGGACATAACAACAGCTATATTCTCCTGGAGTAGGTCATAACAACAGTTATATTCTCCTGGAGTAGGACATAACAACAGCTATATTCTCCTGGAGTAGGACATAACAACAGCTATATTCTCCTGGAGTAGGACATAACAACAGTTATATTCTCCTGGAGTAGGACATAACAACAGTTATATTCTCCTGGAGTAGGACATAACAACAGTTATATTCTCCTGGAGTAGGACATAACAACAGTTATATTCTCCTGGAGTAGGACATAACAACAGCTATATTCTCCTGGAGTAGGACATAACAACAGTTATATTCTCCTGGAGTAGGTCATAACAACAGCTATATTCTCCTGGAGTAGGACATAACAACAGTTATATTCTCCTGGAGTAGGACATAACAACAGTTATATTCTCCTGGAGTAGGACATAACAACAGTTATATTCTCCTGGAGTAGGACATAACAACAGTTATATTCTCCTGGAGTAGGACATAACAACAGTTATATTCTCCTGGAGTAGGACATAACAACAGCTATATTCTCCTGGAGTAGGACATAACAACAGCTATATTCTCCTGGAGTAGGACATAACAACAGCTATATTCTCCTGGAGTAGGACATAACAACAGCTATATTCTCCTGGAGTAGGTCATAACAACAGTTATATTCTCCTGGAGTAGGACATAACAACAGCTATATTCTCCTGGAGTAGGACATAACAACAGTTATATTCTCCTGGAGTAGGACATAACAACAGCTATATTCTCCTGGAGTAGGTCATAACAACAGTTATATTCTCCTGGAGTAGGACATAACAACAGCTATATTCTCCTGGAGTAGGACATAACAACAGCTATATTCTCCTGGATAGGTCATAACAACAGTTATATTCTCCTGGAGTAGGACATAACAACAGCTATATTCTCCTGGAGTAGGACATAACAACAGCTATATTCTCCTGGAGTAGGACATAACAACAGCTATATTCTCCTGGAGTAGGTCATAACAACAGTTATATTCTCCTGGAGTAGGACATAACAACAGCTATATTCTCCTGGAGTAGGTCATAACAACAGTTATATTCTCCTGGAGTAGGACATAACAACAGCTATATTCTCCTGGAGTAGGACATAACAACAGCTATATTCTCCTGGAGTAGGTCATAACAACAGTTATATTCTCCTGGAGTAGGTCATAACAACAGTTATATTCTCCTGGAGTAGGACATAACAACAGCTATATTCTCCTGGAGTAGGACATAACAACAGTTATATTCTCCTGGAGTAGGACATAACAACAGTTATATTCTCCTGGAGTAGGACATAACAACAGCTATATTCTCCTGGAGTAGGACATAACAACAGCTATATTCTCCTGGAGTAGGACATAACAACAGCTATATTCTCCTGGAGTAGGTCATAACAACAGCTATATTCTCCTGGAGTAGGACATAACAACAGTTATATTCTCCTGGAGTAGGTCATAACAACAGCTATATTCTCCTGGAGTAGGACATAACAACAGCTATATTCTCCTGGAGTAGGTCATAAGAGAACTGAAGGTCCGTTTCTCTTCCTTAATACAGTAACTGCAATACAGTAGCACTACCAACCCACTGGGCTAAAACCGATTGAATCAACGTTGTTTCCACGTCAATTCCACGTCAAGTAAATGAAAACTGATTCTGAAAACTGATTGGATTTACAAAAAGTAATCAACTTAAGGTTAAAAGGGAATTTCATCATTTCTTATTTCTCCCGACTTTTCAGCTAAGTCCAATGACAGAGTGAAATGTAAATCAAAACTAGACCTTTAACTTACATCTGTGCCCAGTGGGAAGCTTTTATTTTCAGAGCAGATTATCTTCCAATTCTGTAGTCTGTTAATGTAAATATCCTCTCCTGTATGTTCATCTCAGTGTGAGACTGTATACTGCCATGTGTTGGGGAAGAAATGGTGTCATGTGTAATTAACCAATTCTGCCAGTGACTGTGAACACCTTGTTGACATCTTCATTCCACATGAGCTATTACTGAATTTTTTTTTGGGACATATTTGAATAATTATACCTCTTCCTGCCTTCTGATGCTACTGCCTCTCATACAGTGTTGCTTCTAGTGAGAGAAAAGGAGGGAAATAGCCACATCTTTAACCCCTGTGGCAAAAAAAAAAAGTATTTCGTGATGTGAGCATTTCTCCCATCTGTACCATTTATTCCCTAGCTTCACTAAGAGGGAAGTATGCCTAAAAAATAATTGTGAATCACATATTATTCAAATCATGGGTATGTTGCTTTAGTTCTTATCAAAATATCAGCTAATTCTGGTTCAGAGTATGTGCAGAGCAGCTGGCTGTTGTGTTCTCTGATATTTCTAATCTCTCCCTAGCTCAGGCCTCCTAACCCACCTGCTTCAAGATGTCCACTATCATCCCCGCGCCCAAGAAAGGGAAACTAACTGAACTGAAAGACTAAAGACCAGTAGCACTCACTTCCGTCATTATGAAGTGCTTTGAGAGGCCAGTCAAAAACCGTATCACCTCCTTCCTCATCGACACACTCGACCCTCTCCAATTCCCGCCTTGATAGATCCATGGAAAACACATTCGCCATTGCGTTGCACACTAGTGTTATTGTGTTTTATGTTCATATACCATCTAGTGTTATTGTGTTTTATGTTCATATACCATCTAGTGTTGTTGTGTTTTATGTTCATATACCATCTAGTGTTATTGTGTGTTATGTTCATATACCATCTAGTGTTATTGTGTTTTATGTTCATATACCATCTAGTGTTATTGTGTTTTATGTTCATATACCATCTAGTGTTATTGTGTGTTATGTTCATATACCATCTAGTGTTATTGTGTGTTATGTTCATATACCATCTAGTGTTATTGTGTTTTATGTTCATATACCATCCAGTGTTGTGGTGTTTTATGTTCATATACCATCTAGTGTTATTGTGTTTTATGTTCATATACCATCTAGTGTTATTGTGTTTTATGTTCATATACCATCTAGTGTTATTGTGTGTTATGTTCATATACCATCTAGTGTTATTGTGTTTTATGTTCATATACCATCTAGTGTTATTGTGTTTTATGTTCATATACCATCTAGTGTTATTGTGTTTTATGTTCATATACCATCTAGTGTTATTGTGTTTTATGTTCATATACCATCTAGTGTTGTTGTGTTTTATGTTCATATACCATCTAGTGTTATTGTGTTTTATGTTCATATACCATCTAGTGTTATTGTGTTTTATGTTCATATACCATCTAGTGTTGTTGTGTTTTATGTTCATATACCATCTAGTGTTGTTGTGTTTTATGTTCATATAGCATCTAGTGTTGTTGTGTTTTATGTTCATATACCATCTAGTGTTATTGTGTTTTATGTTCATATACCATCTAGTGTTGTTGTGTTTTATGTTCATATACCATCTAGTGTTGTTGTGTTTTATGTTCATATAGCATCTAGTGTTGTTGTGTTTTATGTTCATATACCATCTAGTGTTATTGTGTTTTATGTTCGTATACCATCTAGTGTTATTGTGTTTTATGTTCATATACCATCTAGTGTTATTGTGTTTTATGTTCATATACCATCTAGTGTTATTGTGTTTTATGTTCATATAGCATCGAGTGTTAGTGTGTTTTCCACTAGGAATTGGACACTAAATACTTGTGGCGAGCAGAATCAATAACCTCAGCATCATGCAAGATAGTTGCTTTGTGAGAAGGTGTTAAAGTTCACAGTTAGCCATTGTTACGTTAATAATGTCAGTTGAAAAGTACCCAGGGCCATGCCGTGACTCCAAGTGAGAGCAGGTCTGCCGGAGCCATGGGACCAGTGAGACACGGGTGGGGTCCCGCGTAGATGGAAACAGAAATGTCTGAGCCTTTAGGGGAAAATCCTGGGATAAATCCTCAGTGGAAATACATCATGATCAGAGAGTTCCCTCACAGCTCTAACGCTTTGGATGTCCCTCTGTATCGTCGTCTTACTCATCTATAATAATCACTTTGTTTATCTCGGCTGAGGGACGCCTCTAACAGACACCTTGAACATTGGAAGATACGTAGCTCTCAGTACAAGCAGAAAGAGTTTTTTAAAAAACCATCTATATTCAAGCACTTCATTGTCTCCGGGCTCTAAGACAAGAATCAATAAAACATCATATATGCTCCGATCTGAATTGATGGTTTCTGAGGAGGTTTGAGCCCCTCGTGGCGTCACAACCCTCTATTCTCGACACAGAACACACAAAAAAAAACCACCACCAGAGTTTCATTTTGATCTTTGAATTAATCAGCTGAACCAAAAAGTACCGATGTTGCCTTTGAGATCTGCGGTCATACGGGAATTTACGGCGAGTGTTTAAAAAGCATGTTTTTGATGAATGCGTTTCAACAGCCATAATAAACTCATAGAGACTCGAAACAAACAATCTAGGGACCTTCTTATATATGTGGAGTACAAAACCCAGCTAATCGCACTGTGTTGTTCTACCCATTATTCTCATTAGATAAATCTCACCCCATAGAGCAGGGATGGGCACGAAAAGGTTGAACTCATCTTGAGGAGCAGCAGTGGCTCGCAGATCTACGTACCCACATCCGTACCCACACGTGTTGTCAGAGCAAATCTTTCAGCCATCCGCCTCTTGACAGGGGAGACATTTTTGTAGTTTTAGAGTTGATTTCCCACAATTCTATTTTGCCATGGGGCGTAGAGAAAATGTTGGAGTTTTATAGTAAGTTTGCTGCAATTCTACACATTTTGCCATTCGGGAGAAAAATGTTTATGATATCCGAGTGAGAGTGACAAGCAAAATCAATGGGGGCCCTTCCGGTTGGTAATTCGATCATGATTACTACAGGTTAAGACAGCTGGCTAGACTAATTTACCAGCCGTTAGCTGACATAGCTAATTGAGTGAGTAACATGACAAGAAAAATAAATTTGATGCACAATGAAATGTCTAAATTGCACCTTGTGTATTCTACTATTCTAACTCTCAACAGTATTATAATAAATAAATTAAAATCTTCAGTTTTTGGATATCGGTCTGCTGGTTTTCAACTGGTGTGCTTCTTCACACCCATGTGCCCTGTGGAACTCTCAGGTGTGCTGCTTCACACCCGTGCGCCCTGTGGAACTCTCAGGTGTGCTGCTTCACACCCGTGCGCCCTGTGGAACTCTCAGGTGTGCTGCTTCACACACGTGTGCCCTGAGGAACTCTCAGTTGTGCTGCTTCACACACGTGTGCCCTGAGGAACTCTCAGGTGTGCTGCTTCACACCCGTGCGCCCTGAGGAACTCTCAGGTGTGCTGCTCTCACGTGTGCTTCTTCACACCCATGTGCCCTGTGGAACTCTCAGGTGTGCTGCTTCACACCCGTGCGCCCTGTGGAACTCTCAGGTGTGCTGCTTCACACCCGTGCGCCCTGTGGAACTCTCAGGTGTGCTGCTTCACACACGTGTGCCCTGTGGAACTCTCAGGTGTGCTGCTTCACACCCGTGCGCCCTGTGGAACTCTCAGGTGTGCTGCTTCACACCCGTGCGCCCTGTGGAACTCTCAGGTGTGCTGCTTCACACACGTGTGCCCTGAGGAACTCTCAGTTGTGCTGCTTCACACACGTGTGCCCTGAGGAACTGCAAACTGTCCTCTGTCCTGCAAACCTTTCCTAATCTAGATTTTTTTTAAACACTCACTTATAACTGTGATCTGTGGAATGTACATGGGATTTTGATTTGGGAGCATTCGTGGGGGTCAGATAACACATTAAGAGGCAAACGGCTACATACTGTATGGTTGTTTCAAGTCCAGTGTGCTCAAGCTGTTGTTACATTTGGGGCACAGATTTGCGAGACGCTATTAAAGGGATACACACAAATTAACCATCATGAGTAAGGAACTATCAAAACTATGAAAATATTGAAAACAAACCTTATTTAATCTATAAAAAAATGTTTGTTGAGGGAAAATAGATGGTCTGCAGTATGGATCAGATATCTGCAGTACGGAGGTCATTATCACGACATCAATTAATAGGGACATTATAGGTGTGCCGCGGAATAAAATGTCCCACCAAGCAGTGCCACGGTACAAAAAAAGGTTGGGAACCACTGCAGTAGAGAATATAACCGTCTCTTCAAAAAGTGAGACAGAAAAACTAAAACACTACAACATTAACATTACTAGTAACTGTAAGGTAGCAAGTTCAAATCCCGAGCTGACAAGGTACAAATCTGTCATTCTGCCCCTGAACAGGCAGTTAACCCACTGTTCCTAGGCCGTCATTGAAAATAAGAATTTGTTCTTAACTGACTTGCCTAGTTAAATAAAGGTAAAAAAATAAAATTAATAAAAGTACACACATTTAAAACCATAACTATAACCCAATGGTTAAAACCCCTCTTAGAAATGTATCTGAACGCTACCAGAATGATGACGACAAGGCAATTATGCAGACGGATCGACAGATGTTGATGGTTACTTGGGGAAAACTAAGGACACAGCTGAGAGGAAGGCGAGAGTGACCCCATCGTCACGATGTATCAAAAAGAGCTTAAAGATCCCCAATGGGCCCTACTTCATCTGAGATTAAATGGCAGAATGCTATTCAGCCAAGGAAAAGGGGGATACCTAGTCAGTTGTCCACCTGAATGTAATCAACTGAGACGTCTCTGAATCAGAGAGGTGCTGGGGGGCTGCCTTAATCGACATCCATGTGTTTGGCGCCCCTGGGAACAGTGGGTTAACTGCCTTGCTCAGGCGCAGAACGACAGATTTGTACCTTGTCAGCTCGGGGATTCCATCCATCCCTACCTTCCCTACTATAACGTTGTTAATATAAAGTAGACAGCTATCATCTATGTAAGGTGTGTTGCCAAAAGAGCAACATAAGAATAAGTGTTGCAATATTCTGAAGAACAAGTATGGCTACACGGACAGCTTTGACATTTATTTACATCAATGCAAATACAGAACATCTGGAAAATGAAAGATTCATCGTTGGTGTCAGTGAAAGGCTAACAGAGCACCCAGATGGCTACGCTAGTAGAGGCAGAGGCAGGGCAGTCACATGGCAGGGCATGGGATGAGGCTCTGACATGGTGGGTGCAGAGGCAGGACAGTCACATGGCAGGGCATGGGATGAGGCTCTGACATGGTGGGTGCAGAGGCAGGGCAGTCACATGGCAGGGCATGGGATGAGGCTCTGACATGGTGGGTGCAGAGGCAGGGCAGTCACATGGCAGGGCACGGGATGAGGCTCTGACATGGTGGGTGCAGAGGCAGGGCAGTCACATGGCAGGGCATGGGATGAGGCTCTGACATGGTGGGTGCAGAGGCAGGGCAGTCACATGGCAGGGCATGGGATGAGGCTCTGACATGGTGGGTGCAGAGGCAGGGCAAGGCATGGGATGAGGCAGTCACATGGGCATGGGATGAGGCAGGGCATGGGATGGGATGGGCGCTGACATGGTGGGTGCAGAGGCAGGGCATGGGATGGGATGCTCTGACATGGTGGGTGCAGAGACAGGGCATGCATGGGATGAGGCTCTGACATGGTGGGTGCAGAGGCAGGGCATGGGATGAGGCTCTGACATGGTGGGTGCAGAGGCAGGGCATGGGATGAGGCTCTGACATGGTGGGTGCAGAGGCAGGGCAGTCACATGGCAGGGCATGGGATGAGGCTCTGACATGGTGGGTGCAGAGGCAGGGCATGGGATGAGGCTCTGACATGGTGGGTGCAGAGGCAGGGCATGGGATGAGGCTCTGACATGGTGGGTGCAGAGGCAGGGCATGGGATGAGGCTCTGACATGGTGGGTGCAGAGGCAGGGCATGGCATGAGGCTCTGACATGGTGGGTGCAGAGACAGGGCATGGGATGAGGCTCTGACATGGTGGGTGCAGAGGCACTGAACAAAATACAACACGGTTAAGGAGTCATTGTGTCGAAATTCTTCCTTTAAAAAGTCTAAAGAAATGATTTATTCTGAATTCTTAAAAGCAAGAAGTGATCTCCCAATTGAAGACTGAATCAGTCCAGTTGAGCTCCAAAACCATGTGATTTCTAATCTTTTTAAAAGAATGAGAAGCTAAGTGCGCTCCACAAAATGCAGACTATCATGGAATTTCTTCAGGCATGTTATGGACCGAAGTGATTAGA
This sequence comes from Oncorhynchus keta, assembly GCF_023373465.1. Classification (NCBI taxonomy): domain Eukaryota; kingdom Metazoa; phylum Chordata; class Actinopteri; order Salmoniformes; family Salmonidae; genus Oncorhynchus; species Oncorhynchus keta. The sequence goes on from NC_068454.1 coordinate 7,883,307, forward strand.
GAATTTAAAATGAAAAGGCATCCCCTGAAACTCAATGCATTTTACAATCCCATTAAAAATGGAATTGTGTCTGTGGGCCCACGGTAAATGTGAAATCCCTATCTTCCCTGAAACAGTTCTCATGCATTTTCCTCTTCTGCCTGGTCTCTTTTCTCTGTCTTGTTCCATCCATTCAAAGCCATGAAAGATTTGCCCGCAAACTTTCACAGAAATAACACTTTCGTACATATAAATCACAGCATAAAATGTTATTATGGGCTGATGGAGCCATGCCGTTATATCAGAATTCAGAAACTCTGGCCCGTACATTTATGGTCTGCAGTGGACGGCAGAGGGTTCCAACATTAGAATCTTAAGCTGACTGAGAAGTGAAGTTGGATAAGTAACACAGCTTCCAAGATGATGCAAAATATTATGATAACACACAAAAAAACACCAATATTTTGAGTAAAAGTTGAATTTCTCTCATAGTCTTTATACATTCTTTGTTTTCACCCCCTGTTCTCTCTGTTTATCATTCGCTCGAGATAAAAGTTGCAAGTGAACAGGACAATTCCGGTGTCATAAGAGGGATGGAATTCACCAAGTTTCCATTCACCACAAAAACAAGAATCTGTTACTGTTTCGCTTAGAAATTATGTAAACACCCACGGAGAAATACACACACACACACACACACACACACACACACACACACACACACACACACACACACACACACACACACACACACACACACACACACACACACACACACACACACACACACACACACACACACACACACACACACTACCACAGCAACTCCAAGGAAACTTTCCAGTATGTAACCGTAAATTCCAAAGAAACGTTGGTTTAACAGTTAAACCAAAGAGCCTTTGGAATTTACGGTAACATACTGTACTTTTTTTTTACGGTAACCTACAGGTAACTGGCTGCCAGTAAATTACTGTAAAAACAACAGGATTTTGTATTTTACAGTGTAGCGTAGCCTGATGTTGTTAAGTTTTTGCACTGTGGATATTAGGGACGACAACAAAAGTAAATCTGACATTTTTGTGATATTCCTGTAATGTTTAAAAATATATCTACTGTGTATACATACATATATATTACTGTGTATACATACATATATATATGTATATATATATATATATATATATACTGTGTATACATATATATATCTACTGTGTATACATATATATATCTACTGTGTATATATATATATATATATATCATCTACTGTTTATACATATATATATATACAGTGTCTACTGTGTATACATATATCTACTGTGTATACATATATATATCTACTGTGTATATATATATATATATATATATATCTACTGTGTATACATATATCTACTTTGTATATATATATCTACTGTGTATACATATATATATATACTGTGTATATATATCGCTACTGTGTATACATATATCTACTGTATATATATATATATATATATATCTACTGTGTATATATATATCTACTGTGTATATATATATCTACTGTGTATATATATCTACTGTGTATACATATATATATCTACTGTGCATATATATATATATATACTGTGTATATATATATCTACTGTGTATACATATATCTACTGTGTATATATATATCTACTGTGTATACATATATCTACTGTGTATATATATATATATACATATATCTGTGTATATATATATCTACTGTGTATATATATATCTACTGTGTATATATATATCTACTGTGTATACATATATCTACTGTGTATATATATATATCTACTGTGTATATATATATCTACTGTGTATACATATATCTACTGTGTATATATATATATCTACTGTGTATATATATATCTACTGTGTATACATATATCTACTGTGTATACATATATCTACTGTGTATATATATATATATATCTACTGTGTATACATATATCTACTGTGTATACATATATATCTCTACTGTGTATACATATATCTACTGTGTATACATATATCTACTGTGTGTATATATATATATATATCTACTGTGTATACATATATCTACTGTGTATATATATATATATATATATCTACTGTGTATACATATATCTACTGTGTATACATATATCTACTGTGTATATATATATATATATATTACTGTGTATACATATATCTACTATATATATATACTGTGTATACATATATCTACTGTGTATACATATATATATATATATATCTACTGTGTATACATATATCTACTGTGTATACATATATCTACTGTGTATATATATATATATCTACTGTGTATACATATATCTACTGTGTATATATATATCTACTGTGTATACATATATCTACTGTGTATACATATATCTACTGTGTATATATATATATATATATATATCTACTGTGTATACATATATCTACTGTGTATATATATATCTACTGTGTGTACATATATCTTCTGTGTATACATATATCTTCTGTGTATACATATATCTACTGTGTATATATATATCTACTGTGTATACATATATCTACTGTGTATATATATATCTACTGTGTATACATATATCTACTGTGTATATATATATCTACTGTGTATACATATATCTACTGTGTATACATATATCTACTGTGTATATATATATCTACTGTGTATACATATATCTACTGTGTATATATATATATATATATATATATATCTACTGTGTATATATATATCTACTGTGTATACATATATCTACTGTGTATACATATATCTACTGTGTATATATATATCTACTGTGTATACATATATCTACTGTGTATATATATATCTACTGTGTATACATATATCTACTGTGTATATATATATCTACTGTGTATACATATATCTACTGTGTATACATATATCTACTGTGTATATATATATCTACTGTGTATACATATATCTACTGTGTATATATATATCTACTGTGTATACATATATCTACTGTGTATATATATATATATATATCTACTGTGTATATATATATCTACTGTGTATATATATATATATCTACTGTGTATACATATATCTACTGTGTATACATATATCTACTGTGTATATATATATCTACTGTGTATACATATATCTACTGTGTATACATATATCTACTGTGTATATATATATCTACTGTGTATACATATATCTACTGTGTATACATATATCTACTGTGTATACATATATCTACTGTGTATACATATATCTACTGTGTATATATATATCTACTGTGTATACATATATCTACTGTGTATACATATATCTACTGTGTATATATATATCTACTGTGTATACATATATCTACTGTGTATACATATATCTACTGTGTATATATATATATGTGTATATATATATATATCTACTGTGTATACATATATCTACTGTGTATACATATATCTACTGTGTATATATATATCTACTGTGTATACATATATCTACTGTGTATACATATATCTACTGTGTATACATATATCTACTGTGTATACATATATCTACTGTGTATATATATATCTACTGTGTATATATATCTACTGTGTATACATATATCTACTGTGTATACATATATCTACTGTGTATATATATCTACTGTGTATACATATATCTACTGTGTATATATATATCTACTGTGTATACATATATCTACTGTGTATACATATATCTACTGTGTATACATATATCTACTGTGTATATATATATATACTGTGTATACATATATATATCTACTGTGTATACATATATCTACTGTGTATATATATATATATATATCATCTACTGTGTATACATATATCTACTGTGTATACATATATCTACTGTGTATACATATATATATCTACTGTGTATATATATATATCTACTGTGTATACATATATCTACTGTGTATATATATATCTACTGTGTATACATATATATATATACTGTGTATATATATATCTACTGTGTATACATATATCTACTGTGTATATATATATATATCTACTGTGTATACATATATCTACTGTGTATACATATATCTACTGTGTATATATATATATATATATATATCTACTGTGTATACATATATCTACTGTGTATATATATATCTACTGTGTATACATATATCTACTGTGTATACATATATATATCTACTGTGCATATATATATATATATATACTGTGTATATATATATCTACTGTGTATACATATATCTACTGTGTATATATATATCTACTGTGTATACATATATCTACTGTGTATATATATATCTACTGTGTATACATATATCTACTGTGTATATATATATCTACTGTGTATACATATATCTACTGTGTATATATATATCTACTGTGTATACATATATCTACTGTGTATATATATATCTACTGTGTATATATATATCTACTGTGTATACATATATCTACTGTGTATATATATATATCTACTGTGTATATATATATCTACTGTGTATACATATATCTACTGTGTATACATATATCTACTGTGTATATATATATATATATATCTACTGTGTATACATATATCTACTGTGTATATATATATATATATATATATACTGTGTATACATATATCTACTGTGTATACATATATCTACTGTGTATATATATATATATATATCTACTGTGTATACATATATCTACTGTGTATATATATATATATATATCTACTGTGTATACATATATCTACTGTGTATACATATATCTACTGTGTATATATATATATATATATATCTACTGTGTATACATATATCTACTGTGTATACATATATCTACTGTGTATACATATATCTACTGTGTATATATATATCTACTGTGTATACATATATCTACTGTGTATACATATATCTACTGTGTATATATATATATATCTACTGTGTATACATATATCTACTGTGTATATATATATCTACTGTGTATATATATATCTACTGTGTATATATCTACTGTGTATATATATCTACTGTGTATATATATATCTACTGTGTATACATATATCTACTGTGTATATATATATATATACTGTGTATACATATATCTACTGTGTATACATATATCTACTGTGTATATATATATCTACTGTGTATACATATATCTACTGTGTATATATATATCTACTGTGTATACATATATCTACTGTGTATACATATATCTACTGTGTATATATATATATCTACTGTGTATACATATATCTACTGTGTATACATATATCTACTGTGTATACATATATCTACTGTGTATACATATATCTTCTGTGTATACATATATCTACTGTGTATATATATATCTACTGTGTATACATATATCTACTGTGTATATATATATCTACTGTGTATACATATATCTACTGTGTATATATATATATATATATCTACTGTGTATATATATATCTACTGTGTATATATATATCTACTGTGTATACATATATCTACTGTGTATACATATATCTACTGTGTATACATATATCTACTGTGTATACATATATCTACTGTGTATATATATATCTACTGTGTATACATATATCTACTGTGTATATATATATCTACTGTGTATACATATATCTACTGTGTATATATATATCTACTGTGTATACATATATCTACTGTGTATACATATATCTACTGTGTATATATATATCTACTGTGTATACATATATCTACTGTGTATATATATATCTACTGTGTATACATATATCTACTGTGTATATATATATATATATATCTACTGTGTATATATATATCTACTGTGTATATATATATATATCTACTGTGTATACATATATCTACTGTGTATACATATATCTACTGTGTATATATATATCTACTGTGTATACATATATCTACTGTGTATACATATATCTACTGTGTATACATATATCTACTGTGTATACATATATCTACTGTGTATACATATATCTACTGTGTATACATATATCTACTGTGTATATATATATCTACTGTGTATACATATATCTACTGTGTATACATATATCTACTGTGTATACATATATCTACTGTGTATATATATATCTACTGTGTATATATATATCTACTGTGTATATATATATCTACTGTGTATACATATATCTACTGTGTATACATATATCTACTGTGTATATATATATCTACTGTGTATACATATATCTACTGTGTATACATATATCTACTGTATATATATATATCTACTGTGTATACATATATCTACTGTGTATACATATATCTACTGTGTATACATATATCTACTGTGTATACATATATCTTCTGTGTATATATATATCTACTGTGTATACATATATCTACTGTGTATACATATATCTACTGTGTATACATATATCTACTGTGTGTATATATATCTACTGTGTGTACATATATCTACTGTGTATATATATATATATATATATCTACTGTGTATACATATATCTACTGTGTATACATATATCTACTGTGTATATATATATATATATCTACTGTGTGTATATATATATATATCTACTGTGTGTATATATATATATATATATATGTTTGTTTTTATATGTTGTTTTTTTACTGTCAGATAAAATCAATCAATCCAACCTGACCCATATAATCTAATTGACCTATAAAGGATGGATAGAAATGTACTGAATTGGTACCTGGAGGAAAAGGGGGGAGGGTCATGCTTTTTAATTTCGTTCAAGGGGAGGGATTAGTATTATTATTTTTTAATCTAGTCATGTAATTAGTAATTGATGAAATGTCAGTATTTCTGTGTTTTAGTTGCTTATTAGGGTATATATTGATGTGTGCCAGATGATATATTGATGTGTCCCTCATCTCTGCTGGGCGCATAATATCAAGAATGACTATTGGCTATTTAGTGTGGTCTCAACAAATGATCCATAGCCTACAAGCTACGAAGCGCGTGATTGGAGAAGCACAGAGCAAAGTTGTATTTCTAAGATGGCTGCTGGGATGGTGTAAATAAAACTAGGCTGCATTACACACTGCAATGGATATTCCAACCCTGAGCGCCGGCCTGCTCTGCTCTTGCTGATCAAAAACGTTGTGTGCTGACTAACCAGTGGCTGTGGTGTGTAGGGCCTACTGTATGTTGGCAGTTCAGGAGGAGAGTCAAATGATTCTTCCGAAAATAATTTTTGATTAGCTCTAATACAAAATATGTACAATCTTGTGCGCAGTCTAGCCTATAGCCTATGTTCTGTTCAGCTCAGTTTGAGAAGATGATAATTTTATTTTCCTTAACTAGGCAAGCCAGTGAAAAACAAATTATTATTTACAATGACGCCCTACACCAGCCAAACCCGGATGACGCTGGGTCAATTGTGTGCTGCCCTATGGGACTCCCAATCATGGATTCAAACCAGGGTGTCTGTTGTGACACCCCTAGCACTGAGATGCAGTGCCTTAGAGGACTGGAGGACAACTTTGATAGTTTGCTACTAATTAATTAATTTTATTAAAAACAATATTTGTCTTGCCCATAGTGTATTTTTGAGAGTTTTTGATCTCACAATAAGTCAGATTTTATTAGTTTACATTGTGGTCCTGAAACTTGAAGCGACAGCTACGGCAAAATCAATCAGAAATGGACAGCTCATTGTGGTCAAAGGAGGTAAATTGGATTCGTCATAATTCATTTTATCTGTCTTCATTTTAATTAGACTTTACTGACAACAAGAGGGGTTTGTGTTGGAGCCTATTTCTTCATATTTAAGAAAAAAAAGCCTACATGTTTGACAGAATAAATTAGGCTATAGGCTGCTATATCCATAGATTTGTTGAACAATTCCTCCCCCATGCACTCTTTAAATAGCCTACCTCCGTGTCAGCAAGGGGATGTTAAGTTAAAACCAAGAAATTAGGGGGTATGAGACTTACTTTTTATTAAAGAAAATCGCAAAAATCCCACGCCTGACCTTTGTTAGCTCAAGATAGAAAGTGGCTTTAGCAGTGGATACAGAGGAAGAGAAGGTAGAGAGGAGGGAGTGAAAGGATGATAGGTCCTCTGGAAGTTTAGTTTTCCTCCATTTTCGCTCTGGTGGGCGACAGATGACAACGATGTTAAGTTTGAGTGGACAAGTGACAGTGACAGCATGGAATTCAAATGAGGAGATGGACAGGTGAGACCAGGAGAAAGGAGAAAATCTCCACATAGGAGAAATTAGTAGGCCTGTGCCACCCCCCGAGACGGCCAAATGCTCTCAGATTATGAGCTAAAATGCAGTCAGATGAAGAGAGAGCAGATGGAGTAGCAGTGTTCTCTGGGGTGATCCATGTCTCCGACAGAGCCTTAAAGTCAAGGGACTGAAGGGCAGCATAGGCTGAGATGAACACCGAGTTCTTGACCGCAGATCTGTAGTTCCAAACGTTGCCAGAGACCAGGAGGTCCACATGGGTTGTGTGTGCAGGGTACACTAAATTATAAGGGTTGCAGGCAAGGGTGGGGAGTGTTTGTAAAGCCTACAGGGAGAGAAGCAAACAGGTATAGAAAACACACACATAGTTGCCAAAGCTACAAAAGATCAAAATGAGATCATATGAAAAGAACTAGGTAAGATAATCAAGTGACAGAGTCTAATCTTCCTCTCCTTCCTTCCTTGAACAACTCGGCAGAAAACCTCAATAGAACCATCTTTGTTTTCGGCGACAGTCATAGTTTTGCGACAAGACCCCCACTGACACGACCGCAGATTACAGCTGCTGATGACAAAATAGGGGAGACTGATTGCTAATTGCCTTGCAAAGGCAGTGGTGGGAAAAGTACTCAAATGTCATTCTTTAGTAAAAATGACTCAAGTAAAATTGAACGTTACCCAGTAAAATACTACTTGAGTAAAAGTCTAAAAGTATCTGGATTCAAATGTACTTACATTCAGTGGTAGAAAAAGTACTCATCATCATACTTGAGTAAAAGTAAATGCTATACATCGAATTCCTTATATTAAGCAAACCAGACGGCACATTTTTAAAATTATTTTTTAATTACGGACAGACAGGGGCACACTCCAACACTCAGACATAATTTACAAACACAGTATTTGTGTTTCGTGAGTCCACCAGATCAGAGGCAGTAGGGATGACAAAGTGTTATATTGATAAGTGCCCTAATTCTGTCCTGGCTGAGCATTTTTAAGTACATTTAGGTGTCAGGTAAAATGTATGGAGTAAAAAGTACATTATCTTCTTTAGGAATGTAGTGGAGTAAAAGTAAAAGTTGTCAAAAATATAGATAGTAAAGTACAGATACGACAAAAATAACTGAAGTAGTACTTTAACCTTTCTAGGGCAGGGGTTCCGCTAGCGGAACACCTCGACAACATTCCGCTGAAAAGGCTGCGCGTGAAATTGAAAAATATTTTTTAGAAATGTGTAACTTTCACACAAGTCCAATACAGCAAATGAAAGATAAACATCTTGTTATTCTACACATAATTTCCGATTTAAAAAATGCTTTACAGAGAAAGAAAACTTATGATTATGTTAGGTCAGAGTCAAGTCACAAAAACACACACTGCCATTTTCCAGTCAAATATAGCAGTCACAAAAAAGCATCTTCATCAGATGACACTCATATGACATCATGTTTCACAATACATGTATGTTTCGTTCAATAATGTGCATATTTATATCCAAAAATCTCAGTTTACATTGGCGCTTTACGTGCAGTAATGTTTTGATTCCAAACATCCGGTGATTTTGCAGAAATACTCATAAACATTGATAAAAGATGCAAGTGTTATTCACAGAATTAAAGATAGACTTATCCTCTTTGAAACCGCTGTGTCAGATTTCAAAAAAACTTTATGGAAAAAGCATAATCTGAGAACGGCGCTCAGAACCCTAAACAGCCAGAGGAATATCAGCCATTTTGGGGTCAACAGAAACTAGAAACTAGTAAACTACTAAGTTTTGCACTGGCTTTGAATGCACAGGCACAGCCGGGAGAAGAAGGGTGCTGGTAAAAATTGGTAAAAATAAATGTTATATAGTACCAGTCAAACGTTTGGACACACCTACTCATTCAAGGGTTTTTCTTTCTTTTTACTATTTTCTACATTGTAGAATAATAGTGAAGACATCAAAACTATGAAATAACACATAAGGAATCATGTAGTAACCAAAAACGTGTATCTAAATATATTTCAAATTTTAGATTCTTCAAAGTAGACACCCTTTGCCTTGATGACAGCTTTGCACACTCTTGGCATTCTGTCAACCAGCTTCATGAGGTTGTCACCTGGAATGCATTTCAGGTGTGCCTTCTTTAAAGTTAATTTGTGGAACTTCTTTCCTTCTTAATGCATTTGAGCTAATCGGTTATGTTGTGACAAGGTAGGGGTACAGAAGATAGGCCTATTTGGTAAAAGACCAAGTCCATATTATGGCAAGAACAGCTCAAATAGTCCATCATTACTTTAAGACATGAAGGCCAGTCAATCCGGAAACGTTTCTTCAAGTGCAGCCGCAAAAACCATTTGGCGCTATGATGAAACTGGCTCTCATGAGGACTGCCACAGGAAAGGAAGACAAAGAGTTACCTCTGCTGCAGAGGATAAGTTCATTAGAGTTTTCTAGCCTCAGAAACTGTATGAATAAGGCCTTCATTGTCAAATTGCTGCAAAGAAACCACTACAAAAGGACACCAATAATAAGAAGAGACTTGCTTGGGCCAAGAAACACGAGCAATGGACATTAGACTGGTGGAAATCTGTCCTTTGGTCTGGAGTCCAAATTTGACATTTTTGGTTTCAACCGTCGTGTCTCTGTGAGACACAGAGTAGGTGAACGAATGATCTCTGCATGTGTGATTTCCACCGCGATGCATGGAGGAGGAGGTGTGATGGTGTGGGGGTGCTTTGCTGGTGACACTGTCTGTGATTTATTTAGAATTCAAAGCAGACATAACCAGCATGGCTACCACATCATTCTGCAGCGATATGCCATCCCATCTGGTTTGCGCTTAGTGGGACCATCATTTGTTTTTCAACAGGACAATAACCCAACACACCTCCAGGCTGTGTAAGGACTATTTGACCAAGAAGGAGAGTGATGGAGTGCTGCATCAAATGACCTGGTCTCCACAATCACCCGACCTCAACCCAATTGAGATGTTTTGGGATGAGTTGGACTGCAGAGTGAGGGAAAAGCCGTCAACAAGTGTTCAGTATATGTGGGAACGCCTTCAAGACTGTTGGAAAAACGTTCCTCGTGAAGCAGGTTGGTAGAATGCCAAGAGTGTGTAAAGCTTGCAAGGCATAGGGTGGCTACTTTGAAGAATCTAATATTTGAAATATATTTAGATACATGATTTTGGTTACTACATGATTCCTTATGTGTTATTTCATAGTTTTGATGTCTTCACTATTATTCTACAATGTAGAAAATAGTCAAAGAAATAAAAACCCTTGAATGAGTATGTGTGTCCAAACGTTTGACTGATACTGTATAACATTTCTTTTTACCAGTTTTTACCAGCACCCTTCTTCTCCCGGCTGTGCCTGTGCATTCAAAGCCAGTGCAAAACTTGACTCCAAGCAATCCAAATCTTTTTATTTTGCTGCTTGAGCTCTATGCACATTGAAAACAGGCTTAGAGGTCTTTCATACTGCCTGCCTATTTTTAATTCTAAAGCGGTGGGATTGGTCACACTTCGTCTCATTAGCATGGAAGCTGTGGGTTATAACTCTTCCGCCACGGCAGGATGTGGAGCTGTGTGGAAGGAAAGCGGGAGGCAACAAGCGCGCCTGCTTGACTTTCAGCACAGTTCAGAGAAGCTGATGTTGTTGCTGTTGAGAGGAGGCATTTTCACCATTTTGAGGTGATCTAATCTGTAAAAGTGAAGCGGTTTGGCTCTGTTAAACTAACCAACTAACCCGCGGGCTTTGAAAATGATGCGTGGCATTTTAACAGGTTGGCATCGTTGGATTTTTGGATTCATAACACTAGAAATGTTATTTGTCTCCCTGGCTGAGTCTGGGGGAAATACTCTGAAATACCAGACCAACGAGGAGGGAAGTCCAGGAACAGTGATCGGAAACCTGGCCAAGGACATGTCCTTGAGTCGCTCTTTTAGCTCCAAGACTAATTTTAGAATGATGAAACAATTCAACAATTCTTTTATCCGGGTGAGAGAAAGCGACGGGGAGCTTACTGTCGGGGAAAGGATTGACAGAGAGAGAATCTGCAGGCACACTTTACAGTGTCTCATCACTTTTGATGTTGTCAGTTTTTCAAAAGAGAGGTACAATTTGATTCATGTCGAGGTGGAGGTAAAAGACATTAATGATAACTCTCCGGAGTTTCCAAACAAGGAATCTACAGTGGAGATTTCTGAAAATTCTGATGTGGGCTTCCGTATTCCTTTGGACCCAGCCGAGGACGCAGACGTCGGATCAAACTACATCCAAAGCTATCAAATTTCTGTCAACAGTCATTTTTCCATTGATGTGCTTTTGAGAGCAGATGGGGTTAAATATGCGGAGTTGGTGCTAATGAAACAGTTAGACAGGGAGACTCAGTCATCTTATGTGATGCAGCTTATTGCCACCGACGGAGGAAACCCATTTAACTCGGGTTCAACAAAAATCACCATAACAGTGACAGACTTCAATGACAACCGACCTGTTTTTGACCAGAATAATTTCTCGGTCACTTTGCCCGAGGACGCACCGGTTGGATTCGTTTTATTGGACTTAAATGCAGTTGATCCAGATGAGGGTTTAAACGGAGAGGTGGTCTATGGATTCGGAAAACAGGTTTCTGCCGAGATCCGAGTACTTTTCGAAGTGTACAGTAAATCCGGGCGCCTAACGCTCAAGAACCCAGTGGATTTTGAGACCAAGAAAACATATGAGTTAGACGTGCAGGCGACTGATCTTGGAGCCAACCCGATCCCCGCTATCTGTAAAATAATAATTAATGTCAAAGACGTTAATGACAATGCCCCAGAAATAAGTATTACGCCAATGACCTCCATCTCAACAGGCATCGCATATATCAGCGAGACCGCAGACAAGGACAGCCTAGTGGCGCTGATCAGCACCGCGGACAGGGACTCGGGCGTTAACAGCCAGGTCCATTGCACCTTATATGGGCACGACCATTTCAAACTTAAACAGGCATATGAGGACAGCTACATGATTGTCACCGCAGCAGCCCTGGACAGGGAGAAGATAAGCGAGTACAATTTAACTGTGATGGCTGAAGATTTCGGGTCACCTCCATTGAGAAAGATCACACAATACACCATAAGGCTAAGCGACGAGAATGACAACGCCCCACACTTTACTAAACATGTCTATGAAGTTTCTGTCGTAGAAAATAATGCACCAGGGGCATATATTACAACTGTTGAGGCCAGAGATGCAGACTTGGGAACTAATGGCAAAATTACATACAGACTATTAGACAGTGTTATAATGGGATCACCTGTCAACACGTTTGTATCTCTAAATGCAATCTCTGGTTCAATATATGCACTGAGAAGCTTCAACTATGAAGTCATGAAACATCTGGAGGTACACATCCAGGCAAGTGATGGGGGCTCACCCCAGCTTCAGAGCAGTGCCATCATCAATCTAAAAATAGTTGATCAGAATGACAACTCTCCGTCCATCATGGAGCCCGTCCTTAATAAGGGATCTGCTGAGGTTTTCCTGCCCAAACATGCACCTGCAGGTTATGTCGTCACCCAGATAAAGGCTATGGATGCTGATGAAGGCATAAACGCGCAGCTGTCTTACAATATCACAGAGGGAGGACACTTGGGTTTCTCCATTAACAAGGTTACTGGGAAGTTACACGTGAGTTGTGAGCTGAACTACGACCTGTCTGAAACACTGAGAGTCCTCGTGGCTGTCAACGACAATGGAACACCTTCTCTGACCTCCACGGCCACTATACACCTCACTCTCATCGAAGGCACCCCTCCCAGTGTTCCTGCTATGGTCCAAAATGACAGCGAGGAAGTCTTTGAATGGGACATGTCCATTGCCATTATCATTGCCTTAGCAGGGAGCTGCTCCCTCCTCTTGCTAGGCATCATCCTGATCACTACCACCTGCAGTCGACACAAACGGGAGAAGAGAGAGGCGGGATGCAATGACAAAGTAGACATACAACATGTGGAGAAGGGGGAGAGTAGCCATATTGATTCATTGATCACCAACCACAAAAGCAATGCGTTTGATGTACAGCCTTTTCCTGAGAAAGCACTGTTGGCCTCCAGCAACACAATAAAAACAGCCCCAGGTGATGGCAGACAAGAACAAGAGTGTGACTTTGACAACAGGATAATGGAGAGTAAATTAGAGGTAAGTCATTGTGACTCACTGTATGGATTGGCTGTTTTGTTGTAGTATTTTTCCCCATCAAAACTTTTATGTGTGAGTATTGTGTTTGCCTCTTCACAGGGTTATTCAACACTGCCCGGCTATAGGAAAGAAACCCTCCGACCCATAACCATATGGAAGGGCAACTCATTCACAACCATCTCAGCCAGAGATCCTCAGTTCAGTGGGAAGGACAGTGGGAAAGGAGACAGTGACTTTAACGACAGCGACTCTGACATCAGTGGGGATGGACAAAAAAAAGACTCCCCACCGATAAACAGTAAGTACTACTAATCAATCACAGGATGTTCATGTGATTTTAGACACATTAATGACACATTATTAAAAAACAAAATCCATAAAAGGCATCACCCTCTGTGATGTTCTCAAGCTCTTTATGGTCAGATAGTAAAGGATAATGGTGTATCATAAAATCCAGGCTATTATACCCCAACATATGCAGCATGGTTCACCAAGGGCTAACAGTTTTGGTTGTGGTGTTGTTTCCACAGGTCTCTGGGCCTGCACCAGTGAGTGTAAAATCCTAGGCCACTCAGACCAATGCTGGAGCCCCTCATCCTCTAGACCCAACACCAGCCTCTCCCACGGACCACACCTCTCAACCTTTTCCAAGACAGCCTCGTTGCCACGGAACACCCTGCAAAGAGACACCTACTACCAGCAGGCTCACCTACCCAAGACCAACGGTCTGCAAAGCGTCTATGAAAAAGTCCAGCACCAAGAATTTGATTATATTCTGGTTTGTCCACCAACGCCAGCCAGGATACTAGAAACTGGTGAGATATCCCTCCCGGAGTATGGACACTCTTAAATGAAATGGACAATAATCAAAGCTAATGTAATGAGTAATATGCATCTTTATATACTGTATAGCCTATTGTTTCAATGTTGTGTGATTTGTGTGATTGTTCCCATATATTGTATGGCTGTTTATTGTATAATGTGTCATATGAAAGATTTTATAAATGAAGAATATATTTTTTCATAACGATTCAATGTAAACTGCAATTGTATTATACATTTGGAAGAGCATGTTTGAACTTTTACTATTTAAAAGCATGGCCATTGGACCTTTAGGCTGAAAGGACCCTTTGTCAAGTGGGAAACAATCCATATCAAAATATGAACATGTTTGTAGTAAATTTTGTCACTAAGTCGCACAAATAAATAATACATTTGAAACCAAATGATTGTTCTGTATGTAAAAAAAAAAAGACCGCTTAAATCTACAGTGTGCTTCCATACATTAATTTAGTTTCATTGAGTGAGAAATCAGCTCATGCAGTAGGTTACGACAGGCAATATAATGCCTGATAGCAACGTTAAGTTACATTACAATTACGTTACGTTGCTTAACTTCATCCAAATAAGGAATAAGGATAAGTAATGATTTCAACAGAGGTTGCAACTTAGAAAAGCTAAATGACCAACACTACATGTTGGCTGTATGGTGTTGATCCTTGTCTCACAGGCAAATCAAAATCAAATCAAATTTTATTTGTCACATACACATGGTTAGCAGATGTTAATGTGAGTGTAGCTGTATGCTTGTGCTTCTAGTTCCGACAATGCAGTAATAACCAACAAGTAATCTAACCTAACAATTTTTCAACAACTACCTTATACACACAAGTGTAAAGGGATAAGGAATATGTACATAAAGATATATGAATGAGTGGTGGTACAGAATGGCATAGGCAAGATGTAGTAGATGGTATCGAGTACAGTATAAACATATGAGATGAGTAATGTAGGGTATGTAAACATATAAATGTGGCACTGTTTAAAGTGGCTAGTGATCCATCTATTACATAAAGATGGCAAGAAGCAGTAGATGGTATAGGGTACAGTATATACATATGAGATGAGTAATGTAGGGTACGTAAACATAGAAAGTGGCAATGTTTAAAGTGGCTAGTGATACATTTTTTTTACATCAATTTTTCCATTATTAAAGTGGCTGGAGTTGAGCCAGTATGTTAGCAGCAGCCACTCAATGTTAATGGTGGCTGTTTAACAGTCTGATGACCTTGAGATAGAAGCTATTTTTCAGTCTCTCGGTCCCTGCTTTGATGCACCTGTACTGACCTCGCCTTCTGGATGATAGCGGGGGGAACAGGCAGTAGCTCGGGTGGTTGTTGTCCTTGATGATCTTTATGGCCTTCCTGTGACATTCCTGTAAGTGTCCTGGAGGGCAGGTAGTTTACCCTCTGGAGAGCCTTACGGTTGTGGGCGGAGCAGTTGCCGTACCAGGCGGCGATACACACTGACAGGATGCTCTCGATTGTCCATTTGTAAAAGTTTGTGA
Source organism: Oncorhynchus keta (assembly GCF_023373465.1). Classification (NCBI taxonomy): domain Eukaryota; kingdom Metazoa; phylum Chordata; class Actinopteri; order Salmoniformes; family Salmonidae; genus Oncorhynchus; species Oncorhynchus keta. Next base: position 7,899,962 of record NC_068454.1, read on the forward strand.
GTGCTTTTGGTGACAAGCCGAATAGTTGGTAGTTGTTTCGCTCAGTTACCTTAGCTTTCTTGGGAACAGGAACAATGGTGTGGGAACAGCAGACTGGGATAGGGATTGATTGAATATGTCCGTAAACACACCAGCTGGTCTGCCCATGCTCTGAGGATGCGGCTGGGAATGCCATCTGGCCCTGCAGCCATGCGAGGGATAACATGTTTTAATGTTTTACTCACGTCGGCTGCAGTGAAGGAGAGTCCGCAGGTTTTGGTAGCGGGCCGTGTCAGTGGCACTGTATTGTCCTCAAAGCGAGCAAAGAAGTTGTTCAGTCTGTCTGGGAGCAAGACATCCTGGTCCGCGATGGGGCTGGATTTCTTCTTGTATTCCGTGATTGACTGTAGACCCTGCCACATACCTCTTGTGTCCGAGGCATTGAATTGTGACACTACTTTTTCTCTATACTGACGCATAGCTTGTTTGATTGCCTTGCGGAGGGAATAGCTACACTGTTTGTAGCTTGTTTCCCATTACCTTGCCCTGGTTAAAAGCAGTGGTTCGCACTTTCAGTTTCGCGCGAATGCTGCCATCAATCCACGGTTTCTGGTTTGGGAATGTTTTAATTGTTGCTGTGGGTACGACATCGCTGATGCACTTGCTAATTAACTCGCTCCCCGAATCAGCGTATTCGTCAATGTTATTGTTTAACGCAATGCGGAACATATCCCAATCCACATGATCGAAGCAATCTTGAAGTGTGGAATCAGATTGGTCGGACCAGCATTGAACAGACCTGAGCACGGGAGCTTCCTGTTTTAGTTTCTGTCTAGGAAAGGCTGGAAGCAACAAAATGGAGTCATGGTCAGATTTTCCGAAAGGAGGGTGGGCGAGGGCCTTATATGCGTCACGGAAGTTAGAATAGCAATGATCCAGGGTTTTACCAGCCCTATTAGCACAATCAATATGCTGATAGAATTTAGGGAGTCTTGTTTTCAGATTAGCCTTGTCAAAATCCCCAGCTACAATGAATGCAGCCTTAGGATATGTGGTTTCCAGTTTACATAGAGTCAAAGAAAGTTTTTTCAGGGCCATCGATGTGTCTGCTTGGGGGGGAATATATGTGATTATAATCGAAGAGAATTCTCTTGGTAGATGACTGTATGTAATAACTTAAGATTACCTGTAGTTTCCTAGGAACGCAAAGCGAGGCGGCCATCTCTCCATGCAGACACACGGTTGGATGTTGGTTGTGGCATTTTTGTGGCCGTTTTGTTTGTTTGCTTTGGCACCTTTCAACACCTCTCATTATCACATCTATGCATGCAACCACTCACTTACACTACTGACTACATACACCATTGTTTATTGTATATAGGTTACTTCAGTAATTAAATATATTTTTGTTATTCCTTATCTCCATGTTGTCTCCCTTTTTGTTACGGGCTTTGAGCCAGTTTGTGACACCTGTAAGTAGCCTAAATGCAATAATTCCAATACATTTTCCTGAGCGCTGTAGTCTATTATATTATTTTGAGTTTGATTTTCTCTTGGGGCTTCACTTTGATATTGACTGTGTGCATTGCTGCTCACTTAGCATTCTGACCTTTCTAAAGGCATACAGTATCAAGGCACAAGGCAGGACCCAGATGCAGACACAGGAGGCAGATGGTTGGAGTTTTATCATGTTTATTAATCCAAAGGGGTAGGCAAGAGAATGGTCGTGGACAGGCAAAAAGGTCAAAACCAGATTTTGTCCTATAGGTACCGAAGGGCAGGCAGAATCAAGGTCAGGGCAGGCAGAGTCAAGGTCAGGGCAGGCAGAATCAAGGTCAGGAGGGCAGGCAGAGTCAAGGTCAGGGCAGGCAGGATGATCAGGCAGGCAGGAAAGTAGTCCAGAGTCAGGCAGGGGTCAGAACCGGGAAGATTATAAAAAGAGAATAGAAAAGGAGAACAGGAAAAACACCCTGGTTGACTTGACTAAACATACAATACGAACTGGTACAGAGAGACAGGAAACACAGGGATAAATATACTGGTACAGAGAGACAGGGATAAATACACTGTGGAAAACAAGCGACACCTGGAGGGGGTGGAGACAATCACAGGAACAGGTGAAAAAGATCAGGGCGTGACATACAGTTCGTCGGCTGCGAAGCCTCCTGTTGCTGTTGGTTGTCTCTTGAGATTTGGGGTTGTCGTCGGGGCAGTGTTTATGCTTTGCGGATCCATTGGAGCTCTTCACCTTTGGAAAGTCAGTGACAAAAATGTAAAACATAATGTATCCTTCATGTGCCTCAATATGGGTCATTTTATTATGTCATTTACCATTTAAAATGCAGACTAGACTAGTCAGGTGGGAGATTTTCGATGGTCTACCTGTACCCTGGGACCAAGTGGTATGCTGCAGTCTCTGCACCTTTTTCAGTGTCAAGCACAGTTAGAAAATCGAAAAATATGACATCTTAGTTAACAAATCTCTGCATAATGTCTATCATTCATCATAAAATAACTATCTAATATAGCCTGTCAGTGGATGGTGTGTTGGACATCGGAAATTACATTTGGATTTGCTGGTCGGAATCTTATCAAACATCTGTTACATAATGACATTATTTCTATACCAACCTATTGAATTTCACATTAGAATCACATAGCTTTGATGTGAATATTTTGGGCATGTAACTCAGGCCTGGTGGTGGTGACTGTCTCATTAGAGATACTTGAATATTTATTTATGTAATAATGGGCTTACCTGTAGGGCAAAACATCTCAGGATAGATCCATGTCAAGGCCCTGCTGCCCTCCCTCTGCTGCCCTCCCTCTGAGACATTCTATTCAAATCAGCTATGTGATTGGACTACACATCATACGGTCTTTTAAGTGCTGCACAGGAGAACACAAGGAGGGAGGCAGTTTGAAGTATCGTGTCATGGCAGGACCTTGAAGTGAATATTAGAGCTAGAAAACCTCCTGCCATATCTCCAGCTATTGTAATTGTAAAGGTTTGGGTTCTACAACTAGGGGTTTTGACCATGTGTAGTTGATAGCTGGCAAGTTAGATGTGTTTACTGTATGTGTTATGCATAACCTTGAATATCCTTGTGACTGTAAAAATTGTGTGTCAATGGAAAGGTGGAGGAGAGGAGTCAATGTGTGTCAATGGAAAGGTGGAGGAGAGGAGTCAATGTGTGTCAATGGAAAGGTGGAGGAGAGGAGTCAATGTGTGTCAATGGAAAGGTGGAGGAGAGTAGTCAATGTGTGTCAATGGAAAGGTGGAGGACAGGAGTCAATGTGTGTCAATGGAAAGGTGGAGGAGAGGAGTCAATGTGTGTCAATGGAAAGGTGGAGGAGAGGAGTCAATGTGTGTCAATGGAAAGGTGGAGGAGAGGTCCATGGAAATCGCTTACAATAATAGTCTGGAAAGGTTCCGAACTGGGAGTGAGTAGAGATGACGAGGCGTTGGAGACTTTCATAAGGTGAAGTTGTCCTTATTCTCTCTTTGAAGTAGTTCAACTGAGAGTTGGCATGTGTAGCAAAGTTGTGAGCGTAAATACCCCATCTCTGTGACTCCTGATTCAGGGAATTACAGGAATTCAGTTGTCTGCAGGAGAGAAGCATTATATTAAATCTCAATTCAAAAGCATTCCAGAGGTCAAGACACTCAACAAGGAGTCACTGATGTTTGACCTGGTACCTTGAGCTTTACTAAACATAACTAACACATAATGTTATAACTGAACACATTACTAACTTTATGCATAAGTATAGACCCCACCCCTATGTTCTAGATACTCAAGGACATGTCAATAATCCAGTGGTCGATTGGGCTTTACAGAAACAAATTCATATTGAAATGGAATGACATTTTAATGCCAATTGATAAGCCTGTGGACATAATGTAGGAGTAATGGCCTGATGAGGTGTATTTCGCCCAGTCAGGAAGACTAAATAATGCCAGTGAAGTTTGACGAGAAGTCTCTGACCTGGGTAGCTGCTGACCGGCCATGAAGAACAGCAGCTTCCTCAGCACCAAGATCCTGGACCTCTGTGGAGACCTGCCTATCTTCTGGCTCCAAACCATATATCCTAAAGGCCCCTCTCTCATGGCTCCTGCTATTCACATGGCTCAGTGATAGTACTTCCGGCGCCGACAGAGATGGCCGCCTCGCTTCGCGTTCCTAGGAAACTATGCATTTTTTTTGTTTTTTTACGTGTTATTTCTTACATTAGTACCCCAGGTCATCTTAGGTTTCATTACATACAGTCGAAAAGAACTACTGAATATAAGATCAGCGTCAATTCACCATCAGTACGACCAAGAATATGATTTTCGCGACGCGGATCCTGTGTTCTGCCTTTCAACCAGGACAACGGAATGGATCCCATGCGGCGACCCAAAAAAACGACTCCGTAAAAGAGGGAAATGAGGCGGTCTTCTGGTCAGACTCCGGAGATGGGCACATCGTGCATTGACGAATACGCTGATTCGGTGTGCGAGTTCATTAGAACGTGCGTTGAAGATGTCGTTCCCATAGCAACGATTAAAACATTCCCTAACCAGAAACCTAGGATTGATGGCAGCATCCGCGTGAAACTGAAAGCGCGAACCACTGCTTTTAATCAGGGCAAGGTGACTGGTAACATGACCGAATACAAATAGTGCAGCTATTCCCTCCGCAAGGCTATCAAACAAGCTAAGTGTCAGTATAGAGACAAAGTAGAATCTCAATTCAACGGCTCAGACACAAGAGGTATGTGGCAGGGTCTACAGTCAATCACGGACTACAAGAAGAAAACCAGCCCAGTCACGGACCAGGATGTCTTGCTCCCAGGCAGACTAAATAACTTTTTTGCCCGCTTTGAGGACAATACAGTGCCACTGACACGGCCTGCAACGAAAACATGCGGACTTTCCTTCACTGCAGCCGAGGTGAGTAAAACATTTAAACGTGTTAACCCTCGCAAGGCTGCAGGCCCAGACGGCATCCCCAGCCGGCGCCGTCAGAGCATGCGCAGACCAGCTGGCCGGTGTGTTTACGGACATATTCAATCAATCCCTATACCAGTCTGCTGTTCCCACATGCTTCAAGAGGGCCACCATTGTTCCTGTTCCCAAGAAAGCTAAGGTAACTGAGCTTAACGACTACCGCCCCGTAGCACTCACTTCCGTCATCATGAAGTGCTTTGAGAAACTAGTCAAGGACCATATCACCTCCACCCTGCCTGACACCCTAGACCCACTCCAATTTGCTTACCGCCCAGATAGGTCCACAGACGATGCAATCTCAACCACACTGCACACGGCCCTAACCCATCTGGACAAGAGGAATACCTATGTGAGAATGCTGTTCATCGACGACAGCTCGGCATTCAACACCATAGTACCCTCCAAGCTCGTCATCAAGCTCGAAACCCTGGGTCTCGACCCCGCCCTGTGCAACTGGGTACTGGACTTCCTAACGGGCCGCCCCCAGGTGGTGAGGGTAGGCAACAACATCTCCACCACGCTGATCCTCAACACTGGGGCCCCACAAGGGTGCGTTCTGAGCCCTCTCCTGTACTCCCTGTTCACCCACGATTGCGTGGCCACGCACGCCTCCAACTCAATCATCAAGTTTGCGGACGACACAACAGTGGTAGGCTTGATTACCAACAACGAGGAGACGGCCTACAGGGAGGAGGTGAGGGCCCTCGGAGTGTGGTGTCAGGAAAATAACCTCACACTCAACGTCAACAAAACTAAGGAGATGATTGTGGACTTCAGGAAACAGCAGATGGAACAGTAGTGGAGAGGGTAGTCAGTTTTAAGTTCCTCGGCATACACATCACAGACAAACTGAATTGGTCCACGCACACAGACAGCATCGTGAAGAAGGCGCAGCAGCGCCTCTTCAACCTCAGGAGGCTGAAGAAATTCAGCTTGTCACCAAAAGCACTCACAAACTTCTACAGATGCACAATCGAAAGCATCCTGGCGGGCTGTATCACCGCCTGGTACGGCAACTGCTCCGCCCACAACCATAAGGCTCTCCAGAGGGTAGTGAGGTCTGCACAACGCATCACCGGGGGCAAACTACCTGCCCTCCAGGACACCTACACCACCCAATGTTACAGGAAGGCCATAAAGATCATCAAGGACAACAACCACCCGAAACACTGCCTGTTCACCCCTCTATCATCCAGAAGGCGAGGTCAGTACAGGTGCATCAAAGCTGGGACCGAGAGACTGAAAAACAGCTTCTATCTCAAGGCCATCAGACTGTTAAACAGCCAACACTAACATTGAGTGGCTGCTGCCAACACACTGACACTGACTCAACTCCAGCCACTTTAATAATGGGAATTGATGGGAAATGATGTAAAATATATCACTAGCCACTTTAAACAATGCTACCTAATATAATGTTTACATACCCTCCATTATTCATCTCATATGCATACGTATATACTGTACTCTATATCATCTACTGCATCCTTATGTAATACATGTATCACTAGCCACTTTAAACTATGCCACTTTGTTTACATACTCATCTCATATGTATATACTGTACCCGATACCATCTACTGTAGAGCCTATGCTGCTCTGTACCATCACTCATTCATATATCTTTATGTACATATTCTTTATCCCCTTACACTGTGTATAAGACAGTAGTTTTGGAATTGTTAGTTAGATTACTTGTTGGTTATTACTGCATTGTCGGAACTAGAAGCACAAGCATTTCGCTACACTTAACATCTGCTAACCATGTGTATGTGACAAATAAAATTTGATTTGATTTGAACAAGAACCAGCACAAAGTCAGGAGATGTACTGTAGAACAGGAGTTTGTTGTTCTAGAATGTGATAGAGATACAGTTGTTATATAACGAGATTATAGATTGTGATAGAGATATTCAGGTATGTGATTATAGATTGTGATAGAGATATTCAGGTAAGTGATTACAGATTGTGATAGAGATATTCAGGTAAGTGATTATAGATTGTGACAGAGGTATTCAGATAACTGAGATTATAGATTGTGATATAGATATTCATGTAACTGAGATTATAGATTGTGATATAGATGTTCAGGTAACTGAGATTATAGATTGTGATGGAGATATCCATGTAACTGAGATTATAGAGATTCTGGAGCGGCGACTGAAACTGCGTTTTACACCACCATCAACAAAACACCAAATTATGTAATTTATTATCAACAAATGATGTCACATCCCTCCAATAGAGTTCTAGACACTTGTAGAATCTATGGCAGGGTGCATTGAAGCTGTTCTGGTGGACCAACGCCCTATTAAGAAACCTTATGTTGGTGTTTCCTTTATTTTGGCAGTTATCTATAGTTATTATAGAATGAGATGTGACAGAATGTAAACTAGTTTCCTGCAGTTGTTATAGAATGAGATGTGACAGAATGTAAACTAGTTTCCTGTTGTTGTTGTGGTCCTTCTGTAGCTCAGTTGGTAGAGCATGGTGTTTGTAACGCCAGGGTAGAGGGTTCGATTCCCGGGACCACCCATACGTAGAATGTATGCACACATGACTGTAAGTCGCTTTGGATAAAAGCGTCAGCTAAATGGCATATATTATTATTATTATATTATTATAAAATTAGATGTGACGGGAGTGTTGTAGAACAGGGAATCCTCATTTACAGTAGAACTGTCCTGATCATCCACCTAATAGTAAACACAGACCAGTCAGTGAGCTGTAAACATTATTTACATGCTTTTACCATTCCAATGTGGGTTTCACAAGTTAGTGAGACACCCTGAACACACTCGAGGTATTTGGAGACCTAAACAAAAGCCCCCTATTGTCTTACATTTAAAAAATAATAATGATCTTGAAATATGCAAGGAATCCTTGATATCGTTGTAACTAATTCAATTATTCAGCACGACTGAGCGAGACCGAGTGTATGTAAAATTGTGCTCGGAGGACATGTGTGGGTTCTAGTGGTTGTTGACCCAATACCCATGCCTCCTGTGGCTGCCTGGAACAGATGGAGAGAGGAGAACGAGAGACACACAGAGAGCCAAGCGGCAGTTTGATATGGAGGAGTTTGAGGCAGCTGCTGAGGAGAAGAACACAGTAAATCATGCAGAGAATAGCACCTCCACGGAGGAGGAGGAGGAGGGGGAGGAGGAGGAGGAGGAGGAGGAGGAGGAGGAGGGGGAGGAGGAGGAGGAGGAGGGGGTGGAGGAGGAGGAGGAGGAGGAGGAGGAGGAGGAGGAAGAAGAGGAGGATGAGGAGGGGGAGGAGGAGGAGGAGGAGGAGGAGGAGGAGGGGGAGGAGGAGGAGGAGGAGGAGGGGAAGAGGAGGAGGAGGAGGAGGGGGAGGAGCAGGAGGAGGAGGGGGAAGAGGAGGAGGAGGAGGAGGAGGAGGAGGAGGAGGAGGAGGAGGAGGGGGAGTTGGAGGAGGAGGGGGGAGGAGGGGGAGGAGGAGGGGGAGGAGGAAGAGGAGGAGGAGGGGGAGGAGGAGGAGGGGGGAAGGAGGAGGAGGAGGGGGAGGAGGAGGAGGGGGAAGAGGAGGAGGAGGAGGGGGTGGAGGAGGAGGAGGAGGGGGAGGAGGAGGAGGAGTAGGAAGAGGAGGATGAGGAGGGGAGGAGGAGGAGGAGGAGGAGGAGTAGGAAGAGGAGGATGAGGAGGGGGAGGAGTAGGAGGAGGAGGGGGAGGAGGAGGAGGAGGAGGGGGAGTTGGAGGAGGAGGGGGAGGAGGGGGAGGAGGAGGAGGAGGAGGAGGGGGGAGGAGGGGGAGGAGGAGGAGGAGGAGGAGGAGGAGGGGGAGGAGGAAGAGGAGGAGGAGGGGTAGGAGGAGGAGGATGAGGAGGGGGAGGAGGAGGAGGAGGAGGGGGAAGAGGAGGAGGGGGGAGGAGGGGGAGGAGGAGGAGGAGTCTGTGGGCTCATAAGCCAGCGGACCTACCTACAACCCAGAGGAGGAGGGGGAGGAGGAGGAGGAGGAGGGGGGGAGGAGTAAGAGGAGGAGGAGGGGGAGGAGGATGAGGAGGGGGAGGAGGAGGAGGGGGGAGGGGGAAGAGGAGGAGGAGGAGGAGGAGGAGGAGAGGAGGGAGGAGGAGGAGGAGGGGGAGGTGGAGGAGGGGGAGGAGGAGGAGGAGGAGGAGGGGGAGGAGGAGGAGGGGGAAGAGGGAGGAGGAGGAGGAGGAGGAGGAGGAGGGGGAGGTGGAGGAGGAGGGGGAGGTGGAGGAGGAGGGGGGGAGGGGGGGAGGAGGCGGAGGAGTCTGTGGGCTCATAAGCCAGCGGCTCTACCTACAACCCAGAGGGGGGAGGGGGAGGAGGAGGAGGAGGAGGAGGGGGAGGAGGAGGAGGTGGAGGAGGAGGGGGAGGATGGGGAGGAGGGGGAGGAGGAGGAGTCTGTGGGCTCATAAGCCAGCGGCTCTACCTACAACCCAGAAAACCCTACCATGTAATAGTGAGAATATTGTATACTTTAAAGAGGAGTTGTTTTCTTCAAGCTTGGATTTGATTTTAGCCCCCCTTGGTTTTCTTTGTAAGACATAGTACTTCACTGAATGGTGAGTTTGGATGTCTGTGTGCTACAGTAAGTGATCTGTGCAAACCCACATTCAATGATCACACAATTTGTTGTAATTGGGTGTGTAGGTGTTAGCAGTAATCTAAAGTCACTAGCAGTAGGTGATAACAGACACCCCATGTTCATGGCCATGTGTTTCACAAACTGAAGTGAAAATCATTACCCCCTTAGCCACTGCACGTTGAATAAGGCACATTAGAACCGTGGGCTATGATTCAACTCGTTAGAGCTGTGGACTATCATTCAGCCTGTTAGAACCGTGGGCTATGATTCAACTCGTTAGAGCTGTGGACTATCATTCAGCCTGTTAGAACTGTGGGCTATGATTCAACTCGTTAGAGCTGTGGACTATGATTCAGCTCGTTAGAAACCGTGGGCTATGATTCAACTCGTTAGAACTGTGGACTATCATTCAGCTTGTTAGAACTGTGGGCTATGATTCAACTCGTTAGAACCGTGGGCTATGATTCAACTCGTTAGAGCTGTGGACTATCATTCAGCTTGTTAGAACTGTGGGCTATGATTCAACTCGTTAGAAACCGTGGGCTATGATTCAACTCGTTAGAAACTTTGGGCTATGATTCAGCTCATTAGAAACCTTGGGCTATGATTCAGCTCATTAGAAACCTTGGGCTATGATTCAACTCATTAGAAACCTTGGGCTATGATTCAGCTCATTAGAAACCTTGGGCTATGATTCAACTCATTAGAACCGTGGGCTATGATTCAGCTCATTAGAAACCGTGGGCTATGATTCAGCTCATTAGAAACCTTGGGCTATGATTCAACTCATTAGAACCGTGGGCTATGATTCAGCTCATTAGAAACCGTGGGCTATGATTCAGCTCGTTAGAAACCTTGGGCTATGATTCAGCTCATTAGAAACCTTGGGTTATGATTCAACTCATTAGAACCGTGGACTATGATTCAGCTCATTAGAACCGTGGGCTATGATTCAGCTCGTTAGAAACCTTGGGCTATGATTCAACTCATTAGAACCGTGGGCTATGATTCAGCTCGTTAGAAACCGTGGGCTATGATTCAGCTCATTAGAACCTTGGGCTATGATTCAACTCGTTACAACCGTGGGCTATGATTCAGCTCGTTAGAAACCGTGGGCTATGATTCAGCTCGTTAGAACCTTGGGCTATGATTCAGCTCGTTAGAACCTTGGGCTATGATTCAACTCGTTAGAAACCGTGGGCTATGATTCAACTCGTTAGAAACCGTGGGCTATGATTCAGCTCGTTAGAAACCGTGGGCTATGATTCAGCTCATTAGAACCTTGGGCTATGATTCAGCTCGTTAGAACCTTGGGCTATGATTCAGCTCGTTAGAACCGTGGACTATGATTCAGCTCGTTAGAAACCGTGGGCTATGATTCAACTCGTTAGAAACCGTGGGCTATGATTCAACTCGTTAGAAACCGTGGGCTATGATTCAACTCGTTAGAAACCGTGGGCTATGCCTAAAAGAGGATTGTTGGAAAACTGAAAAGAAACGAGGTGCTGTATATCAAGTTCACGTGAAAACATCCAGCAGAATCATAAATAATTTCCCCTCTCACTCCACAGCGCGATCAGGGGCGAGAGGAGGGTGCCGTGACCTTTGACCCCATGATAGACCACCAGGGGATTTTCTGCTCAGAGTGTCGACACAGCTACACCCACTGCCAGAGGATATGCGAACCCTTGGGCTACAACTACAGAGGCTGCCAGGTATCTTACCGATATATTCTGCCTTGCCGTTGGTGGGTGGCGTGCATATTAGGGGTTGTGTCAGTAGTACACGCCCACTTTCTCAAGCCAAATTCACCAAAGGTCTTAAAGGTCATGTTCTGTAAGCAACAATGTCATTTATATGCAGATATTTATTGTATAACTTTGTATTTGGTTGCAAATACCGGATAGAGGCAGGTGAGTTATGTTCGTTAGAATGAAACAGGGACTTACAGCTCATGATTTAATAAGAAAAACACCAGTTAAGACAAATTTCCACCTGGACCCTTGAGGCGATGTTTAACATATACAGCACGTATACCTTCTCAGCAGGCAATACTTCTCTGCAGGCAATACTGTACTTCTCTGCTGGCAATACTTCTCTGCAGGCAATACTGTACTTCTCTGCAGGCAATACTGTACTTCTCTGCAGGCAATACTTCTCTGCAGGCAATACTTCTCTGCCGGCAATACTTCTCTGCAGGCAATACTTCACTGCAGGCAATACTTCTCTGCCGGCAATACTTCTCTGCCGGCAATACTTCTCTGCAGGCAATACTTCTCTGCCGGCAATACTTCTCTGCCGGCAATACTTCTCTGCAGGCAATACTTCTCTGCCGGCAATACTTCTCTGCCGGCAATACTTCTCTGCAGGCAATACTTCTCTGCAGGCAATACTTGTCTGCCGGCAATACTTCTCTGCCGGCAATACTTCTCTGCAGGCAATACTTCTCTGCAGGCAATACTTCTCTGCAGGCAATACTTCTCTGCAGGCAATACTTCTCTGCCGGCAATACTTCTCTGCAGGCAATACTTCTCTGCAGGCAATACTTGTCTGCCGGCAATACTTCTCTGCCGGCAATACTTCTCTGCCAGCAATACTTCTCTGCCGGCAATACTTCTCTGCAGGCAATACTTCTCTGCCGGCAATACTTCTCTGCAGGCAATACTTCTCTGCCGGCAATACTTCTCTGCCGGCAATACTTCTCTGCAGGCAATACTTCTCTGCAGGCAATACTTCTCTGCCGGCAATACTTCTCTGCCGGCAATACTTCTCTGCCGGCAATACTTCTCTGCCGGCAATACTTCTCTGCCGGCAATACTTCTCTGCTGGCAATACTTCTCTGCCGGCAATACTTCTCTGCCGGCAATACTTCTCTGCAGGCAATACTTGAACAAAAAACCCAGAAAAACAAATGTAGCACAGCAGTTTGCAGCTTTTGATTTAGAAATAAACATACCTTGTTTCTTTCTTCCCCTTTCAACATATCTTTTCAGTAAACAAAGCCTACCAATACTTTTTTTCTGCACAGCGCTGTATTTTATGGAATGTATGGAAATGAATACAGTGATCTGTATAAATTCTTAATGAAGATAATGTACAGTTTCTATACTGTACATACTGTACATTACTGACTGATACGGTTATGATGTAATGTTACCCCTGGTAATGTTACCCCTGGTACTTAGTACTTAGTACAGTACATAGTGATTTTCATGTCGATCTATCTATTCAATGTCTGTTCTGTTTCCTCAGCAGTACGGGGCCCTGCAGTTAAAACTGAAGTGACAGCAATGGTTACCACAATTCCCATCACAATTCAGCACCAGGTTGAAGGCAATGTAATTTGTGCACGTTGACATCTTCGTTGATGTGAACTAATGTGAAATGGGTGTCAGTGCAACCACGAGGACATTTGAGTAAAAATGACATTTCAGTAGAAACAACAGGAGAAAGGCATGGAGGGAGGTTAAGCAACCACATAACGTGATCACAACGGCCAGAACATTTCCCCACCGCAACCAAGATTGGAATACATCTTAAATGTTTCCCCATCTGGAAATGAAAGGAAATCAGATCAGCCTATCTAAAAGCCATATGTCACCTTCCTAGATAATTGAAAAGGAACACACTGAGATCGAGTCGATGTCACACGGGACGATCCCTGCCTGTCAAATTGCAACAGATGTGAAATTCCATCAGATTTGTCTGTAAAGCGCCCATTGAAAGCATGTAGCAGTGTAAATACGAAAACAAAGAGATGCTTGTCTTGGTGCAGAGGTCTTTCCTGTTTTTTTTCTCCTTCTTTTTCAGGGGTGGGGGGAGGTGCTTATCACATCTGCAGTGCCCCTGCGCCTCCGTAGGCTATACAATATTAATCCCCCTCCCACGTCTGCAGATGCACTTAAAGGAAGGTGACATGCATGACATATCCAGGACCTCCTGATGGCTCGTGTTCTGGAGTGCAACCTCTAAGAGAGGCCCCAAGTACCCTGAAGTGATGTAAATTTGCAGAGGGAGTCCAATTTCCATCACTGTGCTGTCACTGCCAAGGTCATTAAACTAAATCAACCCGCCGTGTGTCACATAGCTCCCATTTTAAAGTCCCCTCAATAATGGAGCTATACTTGTACTGCAGATTGCAGAACACTATTGAATCTCTGACCTGACAGCACCAAGGAGCAAGATTAGCCTCGGCTATTCCATCTCTTGGAAATCACAGCCAGAAAAGTGCGTATGAATATGAGGTTACCATAAAATAATAAATGGATCATTTTGACACTATTGGATGTCAGAATTATATGAACTTTAGTAAAATACTCTGTCAGATCTACTCTATATGGAACTTACGTCATTGAAGGTCAATTAAGAAGATCCTGTACACTGAAGGCTGCTACTGGCAACCTTGCACAGTGTGGATATATCATCGTTAATGAGACGACACGAGGGAAAACATTCTGACTCCATAGACAGCCAGAGAAGAAGACAGGAAATACTACCACAAGAAAAAAAGAAGAAAAAAAAGCATTTATCCTGAGAGAAATCCATTGCCCAGAACAACAGAAGTTATGGTATCCTCGGGCCGCGTTCTAAGAAACTAGTTTTCTTTCACCCCCTTAGAAGAGAAATGTACTGCTGTAGAGGAGAAAGAGATGAATGTGTTGGAGGAGCAGCAGCCCCAGTTTGAGACAGTGGGGCCTTTTTGGTTGTTGTCTCCCCTCTGGAGCCATGTTTACCCAGGGAGCCCTTCAGGCCAGGGAACAAACAGGTCTCTGTGAACACTGACCCACTGTGCCCAGCAGCCAGACAGCAAACCTCCCCTCCCATGTTAATGGAAACCTTAGACACAGAGTCCACCGCAGCCCAGGGACGGAGGGTGCCAGGCTTTTCTTGCATCCACCTGCACTTTGGTTATCGCCCATCAAAACAAGGACAGGCTGACAGGGTTTTGACTGCAGCCATGTGAAACCACCAGACCTCAAAATGTCTCTTTTTTTTCTTTCATTCACAGGTATTCACAGACACCTTTATACCTCAATGTAGTATAAGGTAGACACTTTAGCCTAGTAACAATTTTATTTGATACATGTGGTCTTAATTATCAAGCTTCTCCACTTTCGGGGAATTAGCAGTGAATATATTTTGGTTTATCTGTTGGACATGGCTTCCTACCTTTCGATGAAATTACGTTGAACTGATGTCTGTGCCCAGTGGGTTGTTGTCGCGTCTAACACATTAGTAGCGCAAGCCACTCTGGCAGGCATTCACTGCATTTGATTGCATGCTTGCCATTACATCCAGACGTGAACAGAATAAGCGGTAGTGACAGTCCGTTTTGCACCTAACCCAGTACACAGAAAACCTTTTACATCTGCTCATTACGTTTACCCACGAGAGAGCACTGAAATGCTTTCATTGTTAGTGGCATTTTCACAAAAGAGCCCTAACACGACTTAATTTTTTTTGCCATGGCAACATCCGCATCTAGACGTTACTTTTATTTTGTCTGGTATGGTGAGAATGAGCCTGGTTTTGGTACATGGATTAAAAGCTTTTTAATCCCACGGTTGAGTGACCACTAGCAGCTCTGCCTAGTGATCTGGCTCTCCCTGCTGTTTGCACATTTCTCTGAAGTTTTCCTGCATTAG
The DNA here is from genome assembly GCF_023373465.1 of Oncorhynchus keta. Classification (NCBI taxonomy): domain Eukaryota; kingdom Metazoa; phylum Chordata; class Actinopteri; order Salmoniformes; family Salmonidae; genus Oncorhynchus; species Oncorhynchus keta. Next base: position 7,915,153 of record NC_068454.1, read on the forward strand.
GCTGTAGTGGCAACCTTCTCACTGTTTTAGCATGCAAGGCCCAAATGCCTATTAATTAAATGCCTGCTGGTTCTGTACAAGAAGTCTTGCCTTGTTAATTCCAGTCCATTCAAACTGTATATTTCTTATCAAGATCTGCTCGCATCCAACATTTTTTTTTTTTTATGAAATGCTGCCATGATGCTGGGTGCCAGCCTCTCTCTGTCTAATCTAACCAAATCAAATTGTATTTGTTACATACGCCGAATACAACAGGTGTAGACCGTGCCGTAAAATGCTTACTTTACAAGCCTTTAACCAACAATGCAGTTCAAGAAATAGAGTTAAGAAAATATTTAAAACTAAATCATCTGAAGTAAAAAAGTTAATAATTGAGGCTATATACAGGGGGTAACAGTACCGAGTCTATGTGCGGAGGTACAGGTTAGTCAAGGTAATTGAGGTAATATGTACATGTAGGTAGGGGTAAAGTGACTCTGCGTAGATAATAAACAGGTTAGTTGAGGTAATTGAGGTCATTTGTACATGTAGGTAGGGGTGAAGTGACTATGCATAGATAATAAACAGGTTAGTTGAGGTAATTGAGGTCATATTTACATGTAGGTAGGGGTAAAGTGACTCTGCGTAGATAATAAACAACCTCTCTGTTTATTGAATGAGGTTGCATCTAGGCAAGTGTACTTGTTTTACTTAAATGTCTACACCTGTGTGTAGGTGGAGTGTAGGTGTATTCAGACTATTATAGAGGACTGTATGATTGTTTTTTGTTGGGGACAACAAGAGCGATGTTTAGTCTGGTGAGAGTTTCCATATTACGTCTGATTACAGAGATGACAGAGGTGTGTTTTCTTCATTATACAGAGATTGAGGGTATCACGTTTGAGGTAAGACCCAGATGCAGACAACGTTGAATTAACCACAGTTTAGTCATCCAACAGGGACAGGCAAAAGACAGGTCAATGACAGGCAGGGGTCAATAATTCAGACAGGTGGGGCAAAGGTACCGGGCGACAGGCAGGCTCAGGGTCAGTGTAGGCAGGGGTCAATAATTCAGACAGGTGGGGCAAAGGTACCGGGCGACAGGCAGGCTCAGGGTCAGTGTAGGCAGGGGTCAATAATTCAGACAGGTGGGGCAAAGGTACCGGGCGACAGGCAGGCTCAGGGTCAGTGTAGGCAGGGGTCAATAATTCAGACAGGTGGGGCAAAGGTACCGGGCGACAGGCAGGCTCAGGGTCAGTGTAGGCAGGGGTCAGTAATCCAGACAGGTGGGGCAAAGATACCGGGCGACAGGCAGGCTCAGGGTCAGTGTAGGCAGAGGTCAGTAATACAGACAGGTGGGGCAAAGGTACCGGGCGACAGGCAGGCTCAGGGTCAGTGTAGGCAGGGGTCAGTAATCCAGACAGGTGGGGCACCGGGCGACAGGCAGGCTCAGGGTCAGTTTAGGCAGGGGTCAGTAATCCAGACAGGTGGGCCAAAGGTACCGGGCGACAGGCAGGCTCAGGGTCAGTGTAGGCAGGGGTCAGTAATCCAGACAGGTGGGGCAAAGGTACCGGGCGACAGGCAGGCTCAGGGTCAGTGTAGGCAGAGGTCAGTAATACAGACAGGTGGGGCAAAGGTACCGGGCGACAGGCAGGCTCAGGGTCAGTGTAGGCAGGGGTCAGTAATCCAGACAGGTGGGGCACCGGGCGACAGGCAGGCTCAGGGTCAGTTTAGGCAGGGGTCAGTAATCCAGACAGGTGGGGCAAAGGTACCGGGCGACAGGCAGGCTCAGGGTCAGTGTAGGCAGGGGTCAGTAATCCAGACAGGTGGGGCAAAGGTACCGGGCGACAGGCAGGCTCAGGGTCAGTGTAGGCAGGGGTCAGTAATCCAGACAGGTGGGGCAAAGGTACCGGGCGACAGGCAGGCTCAGGATTAGGGCAGGCAGGGGTCAGTAATCCAGACAGGTGGGGCACCGGGCGACAGGCAGGCTCAGGGTCAGTGTAGGCAGGGGTCAGTAATCCAGACAGGTGGGGCAAAGGTACCGGGCGACAGGCAGGCTCAGGTTCAGGGCAGGCTGAAAAGGTCAAAACTGGGAAAACTAGAGAACAGGAACAATAAAGAGACATGAACAGAGGGAAAACCACTGGTAGGCTTGATGAAACAAAACAAACTGGCAACAGACAAAACAGAGAACACAGGTATAAATACACAGGGGATAATGGAGAAGATGGGTGACACCTGGAGGGGGTGGAGACAATCACAAGACAGGTGAAGCAGATCAGGGTGTGACAGAGGGATTGTATAGACCTGATTTGAGAAAGGTTTACCACCCCTAAGGACAGACACTTCCTGCTTCCTGTCCCCCTAATGGACTTCCTGCTTCCTGTCCCCCTACTGGACTTGTACCTTGTTAGTACAAAAAACACCCCCCACCCCCGGCCCATGTTGACTCCAATTCTTTCCGCAGTTGTGTCAAGTTGGCTGGATGTCCCTTGGGTGGTCGGCCATTCTTGATACACACGGGAAACTGTTGAACGTGAAAAACCCTGCAGCGTTGCAGTTCTTGACACAAGCCGGTGCGCCTGGCACCTACTACCATACCCTGTTCTAAGACACTTAATAAATATTTTGTCTTGTCCATTCACCCTCTGAATGGCACACGTACACAATCCATGTCTCAATTGTCTCAGGGCTTAAACATCCTTCTTTAACCTGTCTCATCCCCTTCATTTACACTAATTGAAGTGACTTTAACAAGTGACATCAATAACGGATCATAGCTTTCTCCTGGATTCACATGGTCAGTCTATGCCATGGTCAGTCTATGCCAGTCTAATGTTTTGTACACTCAGTGGATATTATACAATGGGGTTGTTTCTCAAGCTTTCCCAATGTGTTTGCAGAAACCTTTCCACTGGTTTTGTACTCATGTTCTAAACGCACTTTAGCAGAGCAATAGATATCTCAAGGTACAAATCAAGACTTCACATGTCAAACTGTGAAGCTAGAAGGAAGTTCATTCACACAAATATCAAGAGGCTTTACAACATGAAAGCACAAGTTGTCCAAAGCGTTGCTGGAAGTACTGACAAAGTTTATGAAGAAGAAAGTGTATGTATTTTTAATCCTGTGCAGCACGTGCAACAATGAGAGGCTGAGTGCTTAGATATGCCACCCCTGGGGCAGGTGCTATACTTAATGCTTACAACAGCCTCATTATCGCCTTCCACTCACATCAGGTCCTCGCAGCAGTTTGTCACAGACAGACTCCTCTCTGCCTGCCAGTAGGCATCAGACCAATACTCCTGCAACACTACTGTACATAATTACCATATGGACAGCATTTTGAGCCAGACTGAAGACTAAAAAGCCCTCCAGGCAGATTCCCTAGATAACTAAATGAATATTTTATCTAATTTCCATCTAATTTGCACCAAATTATTATACAGAAGTGAAATTTGTAATTAATTTATAGAACAGATCAAACACAGGTTCATACTTTGATTTTTTTTTGGGGGGGAGCTGTTATTTTGATGCTTTTAATCTCCTCTGCGTTTCACAGCATCTCTATATATAATCAAGCACTATTATAAAACATGCTGCAAATGAATAGCTGTCAGCACACATAGAATGTTTGTCTGGGTTGTGAAAGCAGTTCCATGGAGATGTCCCCTTTACCTGCCACCCAACTGATTAATTAATTTCACACTGTTAATTAAATCCACAGTCTGGGGAGTCTCGGCGCCACCCTGGGAAACCATATCTGGGTCTTGTGTGCACAGATATTACTTAGGGAAGGTCTGAGACAACTGCTCTCTCTGTCTCTCTCAGAAGTTGACACTGACGTCACCGTCTCTGAGGACGAAAGACCATGATGTGTCTCAATGTCATCTGCCAGTCATGGCAACACACTGCAGGGAACAGGACAGGACCACACCATTTTACTGTGACAGGACAAGGTCCAACAATAATTGATAACAAGAGAATATGAGAGAAAAGTGGGAATCTGATACAAAATACAAAGTTAACCAATTTATTTTCAAAATAACCCGTAGATGATTATAAAACATACTGTATATAGAAAGAAAAACCCTTTCACACCGTGCATTGTCCAAGTATAGCCGGTTATTTTAAATGTCTAAGTATAACTGGTTATTTTAGATGTCCAAGTATAGCCGGTTATTTTAAATGTCTAAGTATAGCCGGTTATTTTAGATGTCTAAGTATAGCCAGTTATTTTAGATGTCTAAGTATAGCCAGTTATTTTAGATGTCTAAGTATAGGCAGTTATTTCAGATGTCCAAGTATAGCCAGTTATTTTAGATATCTAAGTATAACTGGTTATTTTAGATGTCTAAGTATAGCCAGTTATTTCAGATGTCTAAGTATAGCCAGTTATTTTAGATGTCTAAGTATAGCCAGTTATTTTAGATGTCTAAGTATAGCCAGTTATTTTACATGTCTCAGTATAGCCGGTTATTTTAAATGTCTAAGTATAGCCAGTTATTTTAGATGTCTCAGTATAGCCGGTTATTTTAGATGTCTAAGTATAGCCAGTTATTTTAGATGTCTCAGTATAGCCGGTTATTTTAGATGTCTAAGTATAGCCAGTTATTTTAGATGTCTCAGTATAGCCGGTTATTTTAGATGTCTAAGTATAGCCAGTTATTTGAGATGTCTAAGTATATAGCCAGTTATTTTAGATGTCTCAGTATAGCTGGTTATTTTAGATGTCTAAGTACAACTGGTTATTTTAGATGTTTTGTGTGATATTCAAATCAGATCAGTTGCTTTTCCAGATCGTCTCCGAAATCAAAACAACACGCAGTGGTTCTGTTCTAAAGGAGTTTTCCATGACCCCGGTGTCTGGGCACCCGCATCACCATGTGTTCCAGGCTGGCAAAGCACTCCAGCAGCTCCAACGTGACAACAGAAGATGCAGTGCATGAGTCTAACACAGCAGATATCAAAGCAGTATGGTTTGGAAGGTACGCTTCCCCCGCTTCCCTTTATTCACTTCTAGGAACATACACTATGCTAATCATGAATGTAATGCACAGATTGAATAGGATGTTCAAATGAGCCTGTAATTGCATAATGATGATATCATTTAGGAGATAATGAATATTTGTATTTTATTTTACTAGGCAACTCAGTTAAGAACAAATTCTTATTTTCAATGACGGCCTAGGAACAGTGGGTTAACTGCCTGTTCAGGGGCAGAACGACCTTGTACGCTCGGGGGTTTGAACTCGCAACCTTCCGGTTACTAGTCCAACACTCTAACCACTAGGGTACCCTTCCTCCTTTGCCTCATACTGATGTTTGGTGAGAATTGATCTGTTTTCCATTTCAACTGGGATTTTGTAAGTCCCTGCGTTGAGATTGATTCAGTTCAGTCCGTCAGTGGTTGATGTGTGGAAAATGGGCAGAGACGAGAGGCAAAGGAGGAAACTATGTTGTGTTCTGACACTCACGAAGAAGAAAGAAATGATGATTACAACCACACGTAACGTATAAATAGGAATTTATTTGACGTTTACATTCATTAAAGATCTAAAGAACAAAAAACAAGAAACCGTATGGGACCATAAGAGTGACTTCTAGCAATATCTTACCTAAATCAAATGCATTATCCCATTATTTGATTCACGGATGCTGTTTAATATGTCTGGGTATAAATCATCATATCGCCAAAAACATAAAGGAAAATGCAATTAATTGACATCCTTATAAATAATTCCCATACTGTACATACAGTCAGGTAGAGTTACAGTACAGAAACTATCATACAGAGCATTATTGTATTCCATGACAAAGAATGACGATATTTTCATAACAGGTTGAAAGTCAGCTTCTCTCTCTAGAAGGCTTCCTTCTATACGTTACGAGGTGGAATATAATTCCTCCTTAAAATAGTTCACTAGATTGATAAGGTATTGGACGGAAGAAAGACTTCCTATCTGTGCTTGCCTTGTCCTGTGACAGGACCCATCAGGTGCTCAGCTCTTCCCTCACCCCTCCTTCTGACCCCTCCTTCTGACCCCCTCCTTCTGACCCCTCCTTCTGACCCCATTCTGTCATCCCTCTGACCCCATTCTGTCATCCTTCTGACCCCTCCTTCTGACCCCATTCTGTCATCCCTCTGACCCCATTCTGTCATCCTTCTGACCCCCCCTTCTGACCCCATTCTGTCATCTCCGTTTCCTCATTTTCCACTCGCAGGTCTTTTATAAAAGTGTCTCTGTTCATTACACATCTAACAATGCATTACAAATAGGCCATCATCAATCAGTCGTTCAGCGGTGAAGGCAGAATCCACTGGTGTCTCCGAAGCGATAGGTTTAGGAACTAAAGGTGCGAGATGTGAGAGGACGGCTTTCTCTCAGAGAGACGGAAATATACATTTGTGTCCTAATAATTTGTCATGCCCTCTCTGACACAGTTTTGATAATGAATAGGAGAACTAATTTGGTTATAAGCTTTTTCAAAATTCTCATTAAATTTCTTCTTAAATAAACAACAACTAATCAGTATTTCTATGTAATTGGGTAAATCTCTTTACAGGTGGTAAGAGCGTGTAATGCTGGATATGTGTCAAGACTAAGTGCCCTGAGGCAGAGTTTTCCAGGTAAACATGTTACCGGCCAGGGCACATAAACTCACAGTGTGTATGATATAGGTGAAACATGACGTACGTAGAGGAGTGGGAGTGAGTCAAGGCCCGAGGGAACGGAGTCAGAACTGTCTGACTCTCTTTGTCTGAGTGTGTCATATCATAAGCAGATGTTCTACTGATAACAAGCTCACAACAGACAATGCCACAGGATTTGTTGCTAAGCAACTCTATACCACTAATGACGGTACATTACATTGTCTGAGTCTACAGAACCAATAAAGACATTGAGGAAAAGCCTAAGACTATAGGTTATGTATAGACCCTCACACTGAAATTACATTAATTAAATATTCATAACATTAAATAAGCCATCTTTGAAATTATTACAGAGACACACTAAAACTGAGCAAAAAAGAAATAAATCTATGCCTATGTCATAGTAATATATTGTTTAAACAGTCAAGTGTCCTCTTACTCAAGTGGAGGTGGGCTTATTAGCTCTAATGTCACTGTGCATAGAGGCCTGGTCCTGCTTATTTGACTTCAAGATAGACTGTACCTCTTCCAGCATCAATAGTTCAGGATGTATGCCCCAACAACATAGGCGTTTCTAAGGGACAAAAAGACAATGAGTTAGAGAAGTCCAAAGGACAATACATCATTTTCAAACACAGTCAAACACAAAACTATCAATGAATATGTTGTGGACAGGCGTAACATAGTTGACCAGCGATTTTGGTTCTGGGCTGTCAGATTACTATCAATATGCTCAGATATCCAAGTTTTACGTTGCATTCATGCACCGTAAATGCTCTTAGATTAAAATGCAAACTAGCAGCACTGTGAATGCCCTTAGATTAAACCTTAGCTATGAGTGTTGCTGATTCAGCTATGACCTGTCTGGTGTCTAGTTCAGCTCTGGTTACTGTTTTCAAAGGACTGCATTTTTTACCCACCTCAAGTCATTGCCCTTTACAAGTTTAACTGTTAAAAGTCAACGAGTCAGAAATGACTGGAACATATAGTCCATACAGCACGTGTCATATCGTCAGACTTCATCCTTTACCTACCTCGGTCTCGTGTGTGTAAGTACTGATATAATAAACAATGAGGAAGATTATATTCAATCTTACCTTGAAACATGTTTTGAATCGTTTGCTGACCATGTACAGAGCGATGGGGTTGATGCAGGAGTTCAGTGAAGCCATATTAATGCCAATATAGTCCAGGACAAGAAACACACTGAAAAGGATGAGAGGATCAGGTCAGTAACACATACCACAATTGAGAACAGCAGTGACGGTTTAATGTATCCTTTCTTACCTCAGTAGCTGACACCTTTTAGAATCCTTCTCATCATAAATGGTGAGTTTTAAGATTCTGCTCAGGTACAGTGGTAACCAACAGAGAGCAAACACAAGCACTAAGCAAAACACCGTCTTGGCCACTTCTCGTCTCTGGGTGAAAACAGATAAGGAGATTTATCTTAGACATTTTAATGACAGCATAAAAAAAATAACGGCATTACAGTGCTAGAACTACAGTGTCTATACTGCACCATGGGCCTCCATGTTCGGTCCAGGAAAGCTAATGGGATGTGGAGGCTTTTATTCCACCCCAGCACTAACACATTTGTTTAAAATAATCAACATATCATTGTCTTCGGGCTGGAGCATGATTAGTTGAATCAGCGTGTTTTACTGCTGGTCTGGAGTAGAAGGCTGTACATCTAATACCTCTCTAGTACCAGAGCTGTAATCACCTGTATGGTGTAGTTCCCCAGGGTATTCTCATTCTTCCTCAACATTTTCCGGGCCATCAGGGTGTAGAAGACAGCCGTGCAAGCCAGCGGCACGCAGAAGTAGAAACCGAAGAGCCACCAGTCTTTTACTGATTTATAAAACTTATGGAAAAATATAGTGTTTAGTATTGTGGTTTCCGGTTTTATATACATACTGGAATGTGATGATAAGCACATCTCACTGGCTGCATTATATCATCAATCTGTCCTTTTCATTTATTAGCTAAAGAAAACCAAATGAATCACATTATTGACCTTTTATTTTTCCATATTACTGCATGTTGTCAGGACTGACATTACCTGCATGAACTGATTGGTCTGTATGGGGTGAAGCAGACATATTGTCAGATGCTGTCCTTTATACTCCATCGTTATTATATCAAAGCCGACAACTTCAGGCACAGCCAGGAATGTTGATATCACCCATATCACAGTTATTTCCACTACTGTCCACATTGAAACCCCAATGCCTTTGATTCGATTCCAGGATGCAACAGCTCGATACCTAGAAAATCAACAGGGAAATTATGTGGCTGGGGAGCGATTTGTTCATAACAATAAAACAAAAATCATATTGCAATGAAAGGGAGTTTCAGGGCCTACTTCAAATAAATATATTTGTTGAAATGTAGACATCAGCCAACTCTAACCATGTTACTCTTCTTATAACCTTTTGTATTCTATACTCTGGTTTTGCCTTGTAAAATCTAAGTAATACAGTCATGTCCAACTATCTTGAAACAGAAATGTGAACTGAAGGTGTAATCCTCTCACCTGTCATACCTCTCACCTGTCATACCTCTCACCTGTCATACCTGTCAACGGTCATACCTCTCACCTGTCATACCTCTCACCTGTCATACCTGTCACCTGTCATACCTCTCACCTGTCATACCTGTCATACCTCTCACCTGTCATACCTCTCACCTGTCATACCTGTCACCTGTCATACCTCTCACCTGTCATACCTGTCATACCTCTCACCTGTCATACCTCTCACCTGTCATACCTGTCATACCTCTCATCTGTCATACCTCTCACCTGTCATACCTGTCAACGGTCATACCTCTCACCTGTCATACCTCTCACCTGTCATACCTGTCACCTGTCATACCTGTCACCTGTCATACCTCTCACCTGTCATACCTGTCACCTGTCATACCTCTCACCTGTCATACCTCTCACCTGTCATACCTGTCACCTGTCATACCTCTCACCTGTCATACCTGTCACCTGTCATACCTCTCATCTGTCATACCTCTCACCTGTCATACCTGTCATACCTCTCACCTGTCATATCTGTCATACCTGTCACCTGTCATACCTCTCATCTGTCATACCTGTCACCTGTCATACCTCTCACCTGTCATACCTCTCATCTGTCATACCTGTCACCTGTCATACCTCTCACCTGTCATACCTCTCATCTGTCATACCTGTCACCTGTCATACCTCTCACCTGTCATACCTGTCACCTGTCATACCTCTCACCTGTCATACCTGTCACCTGTCATACCTCTCATCTGTCATACCTCTCACCTGTCATACCTGTCAACGGTCATACCTCTCACCTGTCATACCTCTCACCTGTCATACCTGTCACCTGTCATACCTGTCACCTGTCATACCTCTCACCTGTCATACCTCTCACCTGTCATACCTGTCATACCTCTCATCTGTCATACCTCTCACCTGTCATACCTCTCACCTGTCATACCTGTCACCTGTCATACCTCTCACCTGTCATACCTGTCACCTGTCATACCTCTCACCTGTCATACCTGTCACCTGTCATACCTCTCACCTGTCATACCTCTCACCTGTCATACCTGTCATACCTCTCATCTGTCATACCTCTCACCTGTCATACCTCTCACCTGTCATACCTGTCACCTGTCATACCTGTCATACCTGTCATACCTCTCACCTGTCATACCTGTCATACCTCTCACCTGTCAATGCTCAAGGCACATAAACTCAACACTGTGATTCCAACAGAGGTTTTCTGGATGAAAGGGATTAGTTTACAGAGTGCCAAACCAAACGGCCAGTCCTCAGCCATGAGCTGCAAAAACAACAAGTCAATATTATATTACAAATCAATTTGTACTCAATAATACAAATCCAATTTGATAGATCAGGATAGACAGATCACTGCACCCCACATTGCTAATAACTCACCCTGTAAGCATTGACTGGAATATCTATCACGATATGCAGCAGGTCTCCCAAAGCAAGGTTGGCAATGAGAATGTTAGGTCCACTTCTCATACATTTGTTTTCATATATAATTCTCAAGAGTACTGAATTTCCAACTATTCCAACGATGAATACAAGAGTAGACACCACAGTACTGATGTATTTGAAAGTGTCTCTGATTCCAGTCGACACTAAGCACATGGGATGGGGTCGGGGGCTTCGTCCTGCTGTTTTGAATAAGGGAACAGAACCATTCGATGTGTGGTCCTCTGTAAGCTCTACAGCATCTGAAGAGGCAGTGGCAAAGAGTTGAATAGTAGGAGCTGGTTGTGGATTCTGATCATTGGTCGCTGCACTGATTAAAACCATTGCATTGGCGAGCAGCAGAGAGAGAACAAGAGCTACACTTTCCATTGACGATGATTTCCTCAAAAGGCCCTGCACTTTACCCCTGCGAAGTAGTCTGCAAATGAGAATGGAAATCATTACTGGACACATTACAGCCTGGAGTGATACCAAAAAATGAATCAAGGTGGAATAAAGTCTATTGATTACAAGAAGCATTGATGATTGTCTGTGAAATTATAGATAACATTGAAAAATGTCAGTTTACCTACTGTACACGCCAATCGATCCAGCATCAACTTTTTCCTCCACAATGCAGTTGCAATTGTTGTCTACACACACAGTCTGTGGCTTAGCTAAGGCAGATTAAGGTTTTTATAGACTGAGATTTTATTGGCATGGTTAGTCATCAATCTGTCACCACATTACTGCTCTTGGTGCATCATTCTGGATGACAGGGCTTCACTGAAGTCTTGTCCTCAGCAGATGACTCTATACAAGTTAGAGCTCTGTTCTCAATCCAATGGTTGTCTTACCATTGGACGTACAAATACAAAAACAGCAATGATTAAAATACTTTTAGGGACACACCGACCCAGTAATTGTATCTGTGACAAATGTGAATCCTGTTATGATCTTTGACATTGAAACAAGTGTCTATCTTGAGAGGATAGGGACTTATATAATTATGAATTTGAATACTAGACATAATATGGACCTGAACCTTCTTATGATAGGAGAAAAGTCAGCCATTATGGTCAGGGAGTTGCCAACCATGGTTTTCCAGTGCTGTGATAAGATATTGTGTAAAATAATTTATTAGGAGAATTTATCTGCACTGTCTTTTATCTAGCTAGCCAGCCTGTTTTAGAGGGATGATTCCATTAATTGTTCAAATTAACTGCCAACATTCCATTCAAATAATGCAGTCAATCCACAGCCATACACTACAGCATGTTTTACATTTATGGTCTTTGTACATATATTTTAAAGGCTATTTATTCAGAAAAATTGCATTTATAATTATATGACAATATGACAACTTCTATTTTCCTGCATAAGTAAAATCGGGATTAAGCCTCTACTAACATTTTGACCCCATTCTGGAACTTTTAGGGTTTATGACATAGCCCCTCTAATAATTTAACAGGATGTCTATGCATCGATTTAAAGGGCATCACCGAGTTCTACATTTCATATGACGTAATAATAACATTAATATATCTCATTGACATCATGAAATAGGAAAAACAATAACACGTAATTCAATTGATGCCTCGAATATTTATACATGATTTCATTAGTATGTGTCATTGATCAGGGGCTATTTATTTTCGTGTGAGTGCCACTTACCCCATAAAACCCTGTCAGTATGAGTGGGGTGCCGCCCACAGATGCTGGTGTTGCGCAATAATTCAAGATTCTGGACAACACGACTGACCTTTCCGCCCCTCGGTTCTTAGCGGAAAACGTGCAAAACCCAGTGGGCCAGTTGACCTGTGACAATCAGAAAGACCCCGTTGCAACTCTTGTGACGGACAGGTAACCACGTTTTATCTGACAACATTTACATTTGCCCACGTATGGCGTCGGATGACATTTGGAAAGTCTGTGAATTGGGTGAGTAAGGGGTGAGTAGACTAGCTCACTGATGAGATGGCATGTTCACTCCCTTCTCGTTTTATTGTAATTGAATAACGTTACATTTAGAAGCAGATAGCCTGCTTAACGTTTCCTTCGCTGTGCATTGCTAGGTGAGAAAACAAAGAGCCATGCCAGGACTACTTTGAGCACAGATGAAAAAGTTATAATGTAAGACTTTTAGTATTATTTCAGGTTCAATGAGAGATTTTTAGAGAGATATGTAGCCAATATGCTGGTAAGGTTTGGCCCAGGTAGCCTGTTGGAGGACAGTGGAACTGGATACAATTGATTGAAACCAACCATGCTTCAGCCATTCATTCGCCTTCATTAAGTTCATATGCTGATGATAAAATGAAGGAGGTTTTAGATTTTAGATATTATTTTCGTGGCCCAGGTACCAATTACAATCGGCATGCAAACCCCTCCCATGTGATTGGCAAATGAGTTGCACACACAATATATTGGTCAGAATTTGTACCAATCTCATGATGTTTTTGCTTTTGTATTCCCGTTGTGATAGTATAAAATGTCATGTATAAAATCCTCCATTTTATTTTCTAAATCAGTGAAGTAGGCCAAATCCTGGCCCAACTGCGGTCATTTTACTCTGAGCAGTGAATCAATTGTTATACACTTCCACTGCCCTCTGACAGTTCCTCAGTTTCTTCTTCACTTCAGTTTGCTCCTCAATTCATGCGCCTTTGGAGAGTGAGGTAGCAGCGTTGTTACCTTCACCCCAGTAGCCTATAAGCATTCACATCATTGTCATACAATTACTAACCACTATTGCATTTCATAACTAAATTGGCATGCGCTTGAAACTATTCTGACCATAGTCTGAACATGCTTGAAGAACAGGCCCTCTTTTTTTCCCCCGACACTATCCAGCACGCTGCCAAGGAGCGATTCCACCACAGCAGAGTTCATAGAGGTCCACGTGCTGGACGGCAGATCCATCACCATAGGCAGCGCCAGCACCCAGACAGACTGGGAGTGGGTGGAGCAGGCACTCACAGACAGCTGTCGAGGTAGTCAGAATGTCCGATGGGTTTTGGCTTCACCCAGACAGACTGGGAGTGGGTGGAGCAGGAACTCACAGACAGCTGTCAAGGTAGTCAGAATGTCCGATGGGTTTTGGCTTCACCCAGACAGACTGGGAGTGGGTGGAGCAGGCACTGGGAGTGGGTGGAGCACAGACAGCTGTCAAGGTAGTCAGAATGTCCGATGGGTTTTGGCTTCACCCAGACAGACTGGGAGTGGGTGGAGCAGGCACTCACAGACAGCTGTCAAGGTAGTCAGAATGTCCGATGGGTTTTGGCTTCACCCAGACAGACTGGGAGTGGGTGGAGCAGGCACTCACAGACAGCTGTCGAGGTAGTCAGAATGTCCGATGGGTTTTGGCTTCACCCAGACAGACTGGGAGTGGGTGGAGCAGGCACTCACAGACAGCTGTCAAGGTAGTCAGAATGTCCGATGGGTTTTGGCTTCACCCAGACAGACTGGGAGTGGGTGGAGCAGGCACTCACAGACAGCTGTCAAGGTAGTCAGAATGTCCGATGGGTTTTGGCTTCACCCAGACAGACTGGGAGTGGGTGGAGCAGGCACTCACAGACAGCTGTCAAGGTAGTCAGAATGTCCGATGGGTTTTGGCTTCACCCAGACAGACTGGGAGTGGGTGGAGCAGGCACTGGGTTTTGGCTTCACAGACAGCTGGGAGTCAAGGTAGTCAGAATGTCCGATGGGTTTTGGCTTCACCCAGACAGACTGGGAGTGGGTGGAGCAGGCACTCACAGACAGCTGTCAGGCAGGTAGTCAGAATGTCCGATGGGTTTTGGCTTCACCCAGACAGACTGGGAGTGGGTGGAGCAGGCACTCACAGACAGCTGTCAAGGTAGTCAGAATGTCCGATGGGTTTTGGCTTCACCCAGACAGACTGGGAGTGGGTGGAGCAGGCACTCACAGACAGCTGTCACAGCTGGGTTTTTGGCGAGGGGAGTAGTGGAGCAGGCACTCATGTCAGGTAGTCAGAATGGGTTTTTGGCTTCACCCAGACAGACTGGGAGTGGGTGGAGCAGGCACTCACAGACAGCTGTCAAGGTAGCTCAGAATCAGGCACTCACAGATGGGGTAGTTGTCCGATGGGTTTTGGCTTCAGAATGTCCGATGGGTTTTTGGCTTCACCCAGACAGACTGGGAGTGGGTGGAGCAGGCACTCACAGACAGCTGTCAAGTCAGAATGTCCGAGGGTTTTTGGCAGAATGTCCGACAGCTGGGTTTTCCGATGCTTCACCCAGACAGACTGGGAGTGGGTGGAGCAGGCACTCACAGACAGCTGTCGAGGTAGTCAGAATGTCCGATGGGTTTTTGGCTTGTCACAGAATGTCCGAGACAGACAGACTGGGAGTGGGTGGAGCAGGCACTCACAGACAGCTGTCAAGGTAGTCAGAATGTCCGATGGGTTTTGGCTTCACCCAGACAGACTGGGAGTGGGTGGAGCAGGCACTCACAGACAGCTGTCGAGGTAGTCAGAATGTCCGATGGGTTTTGGCTTCACCCAGACAGACTGGGAGTGGGTGGAGCAGGCACTCACAGACAGCTGTCAAGGTAGTCAGAATGTCCGATGGGTTTTTGGCTTCGAATGCGTCACATCTTTTTTGTTGCTGTTCTCCCCCTCCGACGACTCAAACATCTGCCAGGCACCTTCCTACAATTATTTCCTCTCTCGTAGTTCAAAGTAAAGTGGAGAGGTTTGAGCCAAAAGCCTCATCACAGACAGTTCCCCAGAGTATAGTTATTGGGCCAGATTCAGAGGTAAGGTAATGTGTGTATATAGCCTATGGTATATATGATTAGTTAATAGAAAACAGTTCAATCACAGTAGGCTATTCAATCAACCAATTTACTACCAATCCCAACAAACTGAAAATAGATCACAACAAACTGAAGAATTGAAATGGTATAACAGGGTTTATCTTTTATGTCCTCTTTGGAAGATTGAAGAGACAGATATGGAGAAGGAGAATGAGTTGTATGGTATACCTAATGTGGGGCCACCTTCCATGTTGGCCTACAAACCAGAGTCGAAACAACCGCCTGTTCATTTTGAAAAGGTAAGCAACCTCAAGCACTTTGGATGAGAACTGATACAATGACTACAAAGTGAGGACTGTCAGCTTTAATTTGAGATTATTGTCATCCATATCAGATGAACCGTTTTGTATTAAAGTCGCTCTGGATAAGAGCGTCTGCTAAATGACTTAAATGTAATGTAAATGTAAAGTAGCAAAAAGGACATTTTTTTGTTCCCATATTTCTAGCACGCATTGACTTACGATAAGGGCTGTGTTTTGACTCGGTTTACCCTGGCGTGACGTTTTGATAACCATGTTCTCAAAAATGACACAATACATCATTTACCGTTCAATTATATTGGGCACAAAAATAATCTGAAACACAACCAAAACTAACCGCAAGTGCATCCAACAATTTTGTGGAGTCACAACAAGCTTGATTTAGTCATTACGTGCTATGAATATGGGACCAAATACCTAACTTTTCACTACTTTAATACACATACAAGTGAATTTTTTCTATACTTTTTCTATCCCCTGTATATACACAAAGTGCAGTAATTTCTAAACGGTTCCCCCCCCCGATATGAATGAAAATACCCTCAAATTAAAGCTGACAGTCTGCACTTTAACCTCATAGTCATTGTATCATTTTTTTTTTTTTTGTACATCCAAAGTGCTGGTGCACAGAGCCAAAACGACAACAAATGAGTGTCACTGTCCCAACACTTTGGGAGCTTACTGTATTTTTTTTTATTCCCACAGTGCTTCTTGTTTTCATGATGACATATTTCATGTTACATACATAATATTGTACTGCACATGCATACACTACCGGTCAAAAGTTTTAAAACACCTACTCATTCAAGGGTTTGCCTTTATTTTTAGTATTTTCTTCATTGTAGAATAATAGTGAAGACATCAAAACTATGAAATAACACATATGGAATCATGTAGTAACCAAAAATGTGTTAAATCAAAATATATTTTATTGGCACCCTTTGCCTTGATGACAGCTTTGCACACTCTTAATATTCTCTCAACCAGCTTCATGAGGTTTTCACCTGGAATGCATTTCAATTAACAGGTGTGCCTTCTTAAAAGTTCATTTGGGGAATTTCTTTCCTTCTTAATGCATTTGAGCCAATCAGTTGTGTTGTGACAAGGTAGGGGGGTATACAGAAGATGGCCCTATTTGGTTAAAGACCAAGTCCATATTATGGCAAGAACAGCTCAAATAAGTAAAGAGAAACAACAGTCTATCATTACTTTAAGACATGAAGGTCAGTCAACACCGAACTTTGAAAGTTTCATCAAGCGCTATGATGAAACTGGCTCCCATGAGGACAGCCACAGGAACGGGAAACCCAGAGGTACCTCTGCTGTAGAGGATACGCTCATTAGAGTTACCAGCCTCAGAAATTGCAGCCCAAATAAATACTTTAGAGTTCAAGTAACAGACACATCTCAACATCAACTGTTCAGTGGAGACTGTGTGAATCAGGCCTTCATGGTTGATTTGCTGCAAAGAAACCACTACTAAAGGGCACCAATAAGAAGAAGAGACTTGCTTGGGCCAAGAAATAAGAGCAATGGATATTAGACCAGTGAAAATATGTCCTTTGGTCTGGGGTCCAAATTGGAGATTTTTGGTCCCAGTCTTGTGAGACGCTGTGTGGGTGAATGGATGATCTCTATGTGTATTTCCCACCGTAAAGCATGGTGGAGGAGGTGTGATGGTGTGGGGGTGCTTTGCTGGTGACACTGTTCGTGATTCATTTAGAGTTCAAGGCATACTTAACCTGCATGGCTACCACAGCATTCTGCAGCGATACACCATCCCATCTGGTTTGGGCTTGGTCCCACAATCATTTGTTTTATAACAGGACAATGACCCAACACACCTCCAAGCTATGTAAGGGCTATTTGATCAAGAATGAGAGTTATGTTTTATTCGTAAGATAAATTTGAAATGTTTTAATAAGCACGCTTTCTTTCATGATTTGTTTTATTTTGACTGGAGCAGATTGAGCTTATCCCTGATGTGGAAACTGCCTGGAAATTCTTTCGTGATGGGTTTTTCCCAAATAGTAAACAAACATGCCCCATTCCGCAGGTTCAGGGTTAAAGGGCGGGTTAATCCATGGTTTTCTTCTGAGCTGTCTTGTATTATTTCACGACCGTAATCTAGCCTGGGCTAAAGCAAGAAAATCATGTTCTGATGCTGATTGGCTTATTTTTAGACAGTTACGAAACAAGTGTTCTTTCTTCTCAGGAAGGCCAAGTCTGAATATTTTATGTCTGTTACCACTGATAACCTGAATTACCCTAGAACGTTTTGGAAGGCTATTAAGTCTATGTCTGGTAACAGTAAGGTTAATTTTTATTTTATTTATTTTATTTCACCTTTATTTAACCAGGTAGGCAAGTTGAGAACAAGTTCTCATTTACAATTGCGACCTGGCCAAGATAAAGCAAAGCAGTTCAACACATACAACAACACAGAGTTACACATGGAGTAAAACAAACATACAGTCAATAATACAGTAGAAAAAGTCTATATACGATGTGAGCAAATGAGGTGAGAAGGGATGTAAAGGCAAAAAAAAAGGCCACGGTGGCAAAGTAAATACAATATAGCAAGTAAAACACTGGAATGGTAAATTTGCAAAGGAAGAATGTGCAAAGTAGAAATAAAAATAATGGGGTGTAAAGGAGCAAAATAAATACATGAATTAAATACAGTAGGGAAAGAGGTAGTTGTTTGGGCTAAATTATAGGTGGGCTATGTACAGGGGCAGTAATCTGTGAATTACCGTCATGTGTTTTGAAGGACTCTGTTGCTGTATATGACAACTGAAATGCTGAATTGTTTTAATGTGCACTTTGTATCATCTGGTAGGCTGTTTGATTCAGTGTCCTCTGTCTCTGTACAACCCTGTGTGGATGAACCAGTGAGAGCTGATCAGACTTTGAGCTTTTTGCCATTCTCAGTGCAGGTGGTACTTAAAGCCCTGAAATCCTTAGATCAGAGAAAGCCTGCAGGTCCTGATCTTTTGGATCCCTGCTTTTTAAATCTGGCAGCTGATTTCATAGCTGAACCACTTACCTCTCTGTTCAATCTAACCCTGGAATGTAATGACATTCCAAAGATCTGGAAATCAGCATTTGTCCTACCACTTTTAAAAGGGGGAGATTTAAATAAATCTCTTTTAAATAATTATAGGCCAATCTCAAAGCTGTCACCCCTGGTGAAAATACTTGAAACCCTTGTAAGTGAACTGCTAAAATAGTTTTTATTTACTAACTATTTTATCAATGTACCAATCGGACTTCAGGAAGAAGCATAGCACAATTACAGCAGCCATGAAGGTTTTAAATTATATCACTGAAGCCATTGACAAAAAACAGCACTGTGTCTCACTTTTTATTGATCTCTCTAAGGCTTTTGGTACAGTTCATCATGCTATAATAAAGGCAGAGATTGTCGGGTGTAGGTCTTTTGGAGCATGCAATTGCATGGTTTGCTAACTATCTGTCTGATAGAACTCAGTGTACTCAATTTGTTGGGCTTATGTCTGTTAAATTGTCTGTCTTGAATGGTGTGCCCCAAGGCTCTGTACTTGGTCCTCTCTTATTCACTATTTATATAAATGATTTAGACAACAATGTCCAAAATGCACAACTTCATTTTTATGCTGATGATACTGTTATTTACTGTTGTGCATTGTCTCTTACAAAAGCTTTCCAGAACATGCCAACTGCTTTTTATACTGTTCAACATACCTTGTGTCAATTGAAGCTTATCCTCAATACTGACAAAACTAAACTAATGGTGTTTTCTAATGCAAGAAATAGACCTCTGAACCTTCACCTATTACTACTACCTGTCAGGGCAAGGAGATTGAGGTTGTAACCTCGTATAAATATCTTGGAATTGTAATTGATGACGGTCTCCCTTAAATTGCATATTCAACCATTTACAAAAACATTGAAGCTGAAATTGGGATTTTATTTTAGGAATAAGGCCTGTTTTTCTTTTGAAGCCAGAAGGAGGCTAGTATCAGCTACATTTATGCCTTTACTAGACTATGGGGATATTTTATATATAAATGCTTCCGCTCAGTGTTTGAGATCAATTGACACTCTACCATGGTACTTTGAGATTTATTTTAATCTGCAAAACCCTTATGCACCACTGCACTTTGTATACCAGGGTTGGCTGGCCTTCTCTAGTCACTCGTAGGCTCAGTCACTGGTATACTTTTATTTACAAAGCCATTTTGGGTTTACTACCTTTTTATTTGTGCATTTTTATTGTTCAGAAATGTGGTGGGTATTCTCTTCGTTCGCTGGACTTTATCCTGCTAACTGTTCCAAATGTCTGAACTGAATTTGGTAAAAGGGCTTTTATGTACTCTGCGTCATCGTCTTGGAACACCTTACAAAATACTTTTAAACTGGAAGAACTTGTCCTGATTGGTGTTTTTAAATCACTGATGAAGGATTTTGAGTCTGATTCCCTGACCTGTCAATGTCTTTAATTTGCTGTTTTATACTCTTGTGAATTCAATGTTTTTTACTAGATTACTTGTCGTTTTTCATGTTGTCTGTCTGTATTTTTTAGTTGTAATGATTTGGTGCTGCCTATCTTGGCCAGGGCGCTCTTGAAAAATATATTATAATCTCAATGAGCCCTTTCTGGTTAAATTAAGGTTAAATAAAAAATAAATAATGTGGAGTGCTGCATCAGATGACCTGGCCTCCACAATAACCCAACCTCAACCCAATTGAGATGTTGTGGGATGAGTTGGACCATAGAGTGAAGGAAAATTAGCCAACAAGTGCTCAGCATATGTGGGAACTCCTTCAAGACTGTTGGAAAAACATTCCAGGTGAATTTTTTTATGTTTTATTTCCCATTTATTTAACTAGGTAGGCTAGTTGAGATCACCTTTATTTAACCAGGTAGGCCAGTTGAGATCACCTTTATTTAACCAGGTAGGCCAGTTGAGATCACCTTTATTTAACCAGGTAGGCCAGTTGAACAAGTTCTCGTTTACAACTGCGACCTGGCCAAGATAAAGCAAAGCAGTGCGACACAGACAACAACAAAGAGTTACACAAGGAATAAACAAACGTACAGTCAATAACACAATAGAAAAGTCTATATACAGTGTATGCAAATGAGGTAAGATTAGGAAGGTAAGGCAATAAATAGGCCGTAGTGGCGAAGTATTTACAATTTAGCAATTTAACACTGGAGTGATAGATGTGCAAGTAGAGATACTGTGGGGTGCAAAGGAGCAAAAAAAACAAAAACAATATGGGGATGAGGTAGTTGGATAGGCTATTTACAGATGGTCTGAGAGAATGCCAAGAGTGTGTAAAGCTGTCATCAAGGCAAAGGGTGGCTACTTTGAAGAGTCTCAAATACAAAATATATTTGGATTTGTTTAATACTTTTTTGGTTACTACTTGTTTCCATATGTGATATTTCATAAGTTTGATGTCTTCACTATTATTCTACAATGTAGAAGTTAGTAAAAAAATAAAGAAAAACATTTGAATGAGTAGGTGTGTCCAAACTTCTGACGGGTACTGAACATGCATACACAATATAGTACTCTACATACATTCTATAGTACTGTACATGTATACTATAGTACTGAACATGCATACACAATATAGTACTCTACATACATTCTATAGTACTGTACATGCATACACAATATAGTACTCTATACATTCTATAGTACTGTACATGTATACTATAGTACTGAACATGCATACACAATATAGTACTCTACATACATTCTATAGTACTGAACATGCATACACAATATAGTACTCTACATACATTCTATAGTACTGTACATGTATACTATAGTACTGAACATGCATACACAATATAGTACTCTACATACATTCTATAGTACTGTACATGCATACATAATATAGTACTGTACATGCATAATATAGTACTTTACATACAAACTATGGTACTATACACGCATAATATAGTACTGTACAAACATACTATGGTACTATACACGCATAATATAGTACTGTACATACATGCTATGGTACTGTACATGCATAATACAGTACTGTACATGCATACTATGTTACTGTAGATGCATACTATATTACTGTACATGCATACATACTATGGTACTGTGCATGCATAATATAGTACTGTACATGCATACATGCATACTATAGTACTGTACATGCATACTATGGTACTGTACATGCATAATATAGTACTGTACATGCATAATATAGTACTGTACATGCATACTATAGTACTGTACATGCATAATAAAGTACTGTACATGCATAATATAGTACTGTACATACATAATATAGTATTGTACATACATAATATAGTACTGTACATGCATAATATAGTACTGTACATATATACATACTATAGTACTGTACATGCATAATACAGTACTGTACATGCATAATATAGTACTGTACATGCATAATATAGTATTGTACATACATAATATAGAACTGTACATGCATAATATAGTACTGTACATATATACATACTATAGTACTGTACATGCATAATATAGTACTGTACATGCATACTATAGTACTGTACATACATAATATAGTACTGTACATGCATAATATAGTACTGTGTATGCATAGTTTACATACACTTAGGTTGGAGTCATTAAAACTCGTTTTTCAACCACTCCACAAATCTCTTTTTAATAATAATAATAATAATAATCTTTTTAACAAACTATAGTTTTGGCAAGTCGGTTAGGACATCAACTTTGTGCATGACACAAGTCATTTTTCCAACAATTGTTTACAGACAGACTATTTCACTTATAATTCACTGTATCACAATTCCAGTGGGTCAGAAGTTTACATACGCTAAGTTGACTGTGCATTTAAACAGCTTGGAAAATTCCAGAAAATTATGTCATGGCTTTAGAAGCTTCTCATCATTTGAGTCAATTGGAGATGTACCTGTGGATGTATTTCAAGGCCTACCTTCAAACTCAGTGCCTCTTTCCTTGACATCATTTGGTAATCAGCCAAGACCTCAGAAAAAAATTGTAGACCTCCACAAGTCTGGTTCATCCTTGGGAGCAATTTCTAAACGGCTGAAGGTACCACGTTCATCTGTACAAACAATAGTACGCAAGTGTAAACACCATGGGACCACGCAGTCGTCATACCGCTCAGGAAGGAGACACGTTCTGTCTCCTAGAGATTTATATACTTTGGTGCGAAAAGTGCAAATCAATCCCAGAACAACAACAAAGGATCTTGTGGAGATGCTGGAGGAAACAGGTACAAAGGTATCTATAGCTACAGTAAAATGAGTCCTATATCGACATAACCTGAAAGGCCTCTTTTTAGAGATATGTCCTCTGGTCTGATGAAACAAAAATAGAACTGTTTGGCCATAATGACCATCGTTATGTTTGGAGGAAAAAGAGGGATGCTTGCAAGCCAAAGAACACCATCCCAACTGTGAAGCAGAGGGGTGGCAGAACCATGTTGTGGAGGTGCATTGCTGCAGGAGGGACTGGTGCACTTCAGAAAATAGATGGCATCATAAGGGTGGAAAATGATCTGGATATATTGAAGCAACATCTCAAGACATCAGTTAAATCACTTAAAGCTTGGTCGCAAATGGGTCTTCCAAATGGACAATGACCCCAAGCATACTTCCAAAGTTGTGGCAAAATGGCTTAAGGACAACAAAGTCAAGGTATTGGAGTGGCCATCACAAAGCCCTGACCTCAATCCTATAGAAAATTTGTGAGCAGAACTGAAAAAGCGTGTGCGAGCAAGGAGGCCTACAAACCTGACTCAGTTACACCAGCTCTGTCAGGAGGAACGAGCCAAAATTCACCCAACAATTTAAAGACGACGCTACCAAATACTAATTGAGTGTATGTAAACTTCAGACCCACTGAGAATGTGATGAAAGAAATAAAAGCTGAAATAAATCATTCTACTATTTTTCTGACATTTCACATTCTTAAAATAAAGTGGTGATCCTAACTGACCTAAGACAGGGAACGTTTACGAGGATGAAATGGAATTGTGAATTGTGAAACTGAGTTTAAATGTATTTGGCTAAGGTGTATTTAAACTTCCAACTTCAACTGTACATGCATAAATACATACATACTATGATACGGTACAACATTTTGCATGAGAGGAGTGATGGTGAAGCTTGCCTTACTCTAGATCCCAGTGTTGCCCATCTCTGGATCCTCTGAAGCTCAGTCCAAACTGAAAGTAGAGTTTGTTCTATGTGACTACTGCCAGCACCCCTGTAACCCATTCATACGCCGGGAACAATTGGAAAATAATCGTGACCTGGAATTGGTGAGTCCCGCTGACAGTGAAGTTGTTCTTCATCAATTCAAAGCCAAACAATGCAAGTAACAATGGGCCAATCTTTAAATACCTGTTTCAGAGAGAGAGCGACTGGAATGATTGCATTCTAATGTTCCTTTATCGTTCCTGGTGTGGATCACATGCTGCTAAGATTGTAGATATGGGTTAGAATGAAGTTAGAATGAAGTTGTCTCCTACTCCCATTGAACAGTTGTTTTGTTATGTTTCTACTCAGCTCTTTTGCTGTGAACGGGCTCAGAAAATGCGAGCGTTTCTCCTGGAAGAGGAGCGGGCCTTAGCCGCCATGGAGATGAACAGGAAGATTGATGTGGGCCCTCACCCACCCTTCATGAACAAACACGAGAAGAGAGCTGCAAAGGAGCGGGCAGAGCAGAGGTGAGAGGATCTAATTTAGGTAATACCCTGTCCATTTTGGTGTCAGCTGTTTGAAACCCTCTGCAGTCGTCATTCATACAATACTTATTGAGTTTTGCGGAGCAGCGTAGAGCTGTTGTCAAGGAAGTGAGTTTGTGTTTATACAGGACCTCCTGCCCCCACCTACCATAAAACAATCATGTGAATGTGGAGCTATACAGAGCCCTCAGCATTGTTACAAAATTTAGGAGGCACATAGCAATGGGATATGGAGCTCAATTTGGAGTCACACCCACCATATGGAGTCCCCAACCACATTTTCAGATCAAACATAAGTTGTCTCTAATCGGGGCCCCCGAGCGGCGCTGCGGTCTAAAGTACTGCATCGCAGTGCTAGAGTCGTCACTACAGATACGTGTTCGATCCCGGGCTGTGTTGAAGCCGGCCGTGACAGGGAGACCCATGAGGCAGCGCACAATTGCGCCCAGTGTCGTCCGGGATAGGGGAGGTTTTGGCTGGGTGGGACGTCCTTGTCCCATCGCGCTCTAGTGTCTCCTTGTGGCGGCTGGGTGCATGCTCGCTGACTTCGGGTTGCCAGCTGTACATTGTTTCCTCCAACACATTACTCCAGCTGGCTTCCGGATTAAGCGAGCAGTGTGTCAAGAAGCGGTGTCGTGTTTCGGAGGAAGCATAGCTCTCGACCTTCGCCTCTCCCGAGTCCATACGGGAGTTGCAGAGCTGGGACAAGAATGTAACTAACAATTGGACATCATGTAATTGGAGAGAAAGAGGGGTATAAAGTACACCCCCAAAATATACACACACATATACAGTGGGGCAAAAAAGTATTTAGTCAGCCACTAATTGTGCAAGTTCTCCCACTTAAAAGATGAGAGAGGCCTGTAATTTTCATCATATGTACACTTAAACTATGACAGACAAAATTATAAAAAAAATCCAGAAAATCACATTGTAGGTTTTTAAATGAATTTATTTGCAAATTATGGTGGAAAATAAGTATTTGGTCACCTACAAACAAGCAAGATTTCTGGCTCTCACAGACCTGTAACTTATTTAAGAGGCTCCTCTGTCCTCCACTCATTACCTGTATTAATGGCACCTGTTTGAACTTGTTATCAGTATAAAAGACACCTGTCCACAACCTCAAACAGTCACACTCCAAACTCCACTATGGCCAAGACCAAAGAGCTGCCAAAGGACACCAGAAACAAAATTGCAGACCTGCACCAGGCTGGGAAGACTGAATCTGCAATAAGTAAGCAGCTTGGTTTGAAGAAATCAACTGTGGGAACAATTATTAGGAAATGGAAGACATACAAGACCACTGATATTCTCCCTCGATCTGGGGCTCCACGCAAGATCTCACCCCGTTGGGTCAAAATGATCATAAGCAAAATTCCCAGAACCACACGGGGGGACCTAGTGAATGACCTGCAGAGAGCTGCGACCAAAGTAACAAAGCCTACCATCAGTAACACACTACGCCGCCAGGGACTCAAATCCTGCAGTGC
Source organism: Oncorhynchus keta (assembly GCF_023373465.1). Taxonomy (NCBI): domain Eukaryota; kingdom Metazoa; phylum Chordata; class Actinopteri; order Salmoniformes; family Salmonidae; genus Oncorhynchus; species Oncorhynchus keta. The sequence goes on from NC_068454.1 coordinate 7,941,106, forward strand.
CAGATGTGTCCCCCTGCTTAAGCCAGTACATGTCCTGGCCCGACTGAAGTTTCCCAGAGAGCATTTGTATGATCCAGAAGAAGATTGGGAGAATGTCATATGGTCAGATGAAACCAAAATATAACTTTTTGGTAAAAACTCAACTCGTCGTGTTTGGAGGACAAAGAACGCTGAGTTGCATCCAAAGAACACCATACCTACTGTGAAGCATGGGGGTGGAAACATCATGCTTTGGGGCTGTTTTTCTGCAAAGGGACCAGGACGACTGATCCGTGTAAAGGAAAGAATGAATGGGGCTATGTATCGTGACATTTTGAGTGAAAACCTCCTTCCATCAGCAAGGGCATTGAAGATGAAACGTGGCTGGGTCTTTCAGCATGACAATGATCCCAAACACACCGCCCAGGCAACAAAGGAGTGGCTTCGTAAGAAGAATTTGAACATTGCCAGTCTCCATATCTCAACCCCATAGAAAATCTTTGGAGGGAGTTGAAAGTTCGTGTTGCCCAGGAACAGCCCCAAAACATCACTGCTCTAGAGGAGATCTGCATGGAGGAATGGGCCAAAATACCAGCAACAGTGTGTGAAAACCTTGTGAAGACTTATAGAAAACATTTGACCTTGTCATTGCCAACAAAGGGTATATAACAAAGTATTGAGATAAACTTGTGTTATTGACCAAATACTTATTTTCCACCATCATTTGGAAATAAATTAATAAAAAATCCTACTATGTGATTTTCTGTACTTTTTTCCTCATTTTGTCTGTCATAGTTGAGATGTACCGATGATGAAAATTACAGGCCTCTCTCATCTTTTTAAGTGGGAGAACTTGCACAATTGGTGGCTGACTAAATAATTTTTTGCCCCACTGTATATGTATGTATGTATGTATGTATGTATGTATGTCTGTCTGTCTGTCTGTCTGTCTGTCTGTCTGTCTGTCTGCTGCCTGCCTGCCTGCCTGCCTGCCTGCCTGCCTGCCTGTCTGTCTGTCTGTCTGCCTGCCTGCCTGCTGCCTGCCTGCCTGTCTGTCTGTCTGTCTGTCTGTCTGTCTGTCTGTCTGTCTGTCTGTCTGCCTGCCTGCCTGCCTGCCTGCCTGCCTGCCTGCCTGCCTGCCTGCCTGCCTGCCTGCCTGCCTGCCTGCCTGCCTGCCTGCCTGCCTGTCAATAAATAAGAATTAGCCTCTAATTGAATGATGGTGTACCTCACACCTCTCAACATACATGTGTAATAGAGTACTACAGTATGAGTCAAAATACCCATAAAACCTAGCGCTCAAACAGGGAAATGGTTCCAATCGTTTCTGCACCCTTAATTTCTCCAATAGGGGATTTTAAAAATACTTAAAATAAGGGTCGAGTTTCGTGTAGGCTTACCATGGCTTGACGTTTGGATCTCTCTAGGACAAGGTGAATTTTATCAATATATCCGCCTGTATTTAATGAAAAAAATGAAATGCTAAAATGATTGGAACCATTTCCCTGTTTGACCGCTAGGTTTTATGGGTATTATGACACCTCCACTGTGGGGCTCTATGGGCCCTTTTTAGACTTAAAAGCTAAACGTGGTCAAAGAGACACATTTCTGTCAAAGTCTTACATTTTGGAAAGAAGAGGAGGATGTCTTGGGTTCTCGATCTTCTGAGAGATTTCCACTTAACCTCCCAAAGTAGTGTCCATCACTCCAAGCTGTTCTGATGCACTCTGAGGAAGGCCAAAATCTATTTTAACTTAAGGTTGTTGGAATGGGAACTTCAGAAGGTCCTGAAGAAAGGCAATCAGAACAGATTCTTTTCAGGTAAGAGTCAAATTTTCACGTTCTCACTAAAACACCTTGATACATTAAATAGTAACAACTGTTATAATCTTAACTAATTTGAGATGGTGAGTATAGTGACTTTGCACTCTCAGACAAAAATGGCAATACTGTTTTTTTTTCTTGTGTTTTTAAGGTCAGATCAAAACCATCTCCTACAGACTGTCCAATGAGGTTTGGACTTTCCGAGAAGAGTCTCACTTCCCTAAGATGGACATCATGAACTCATCAGATATCTTCAGCCTCCAGGGGGAGACGGACAGGCAGCACAGAGAGAGGGTAGGTTTCTGTATTATCACCATCCCTGTACTGGCATTGGCACCAGCTTATCTCATCTGAGTGCTCTCTACACCTATTCCCTTACTGTTACTCCCTTACTGTTCAGGTCTGTGCTATTCCCTTACTGTTCAGGTCCCTGCTACTCCCTTACTGTTCAGGTCCATGCTATTCCCTTACTGTTCAGGTCTGTATTACTCCCTTACTGTTCAGGTCTGTGCTATTCCCTTACTGTTCAGGTCTGTACTACTCCCTTACTGTTCAGGTCTGTGCTATTCCCTTACTGTTCAGGTCTGTGCTATTCCCTTACTGTTCAGGTCCCTGCTATGCCCTTACTGTTCAGGTCTGTGCTATTCCCTTACTGTTCAGGTCCGTGCTATTCCCTTACTGTTCAGGTCCCTGCTATTCCCTTACTGTTCAGGTCCCTGCTATTCCCTTACTGTTCAGGTCTGTGCTATTCCCTTACTGTTCAGGTCTGTGCTATTCCCTTACTGTTCAGGTCCCTGCTATTCCCTTACTGTTCAGGTCCCTGCTATTCCCTTACTGTTCAGGTCCCTGCTATTCCCTTACTGTTCAGGTCTGTGCTATTCCCTTACTGTTCAGGTCCGTGCTATTCCCTTACTGTTCAGGTCTGTGCTATTCCCTTACTGTTCAGGTCTGTGCTACTCCCTTACTGTTCAGTTCTGTGCTATTCCCTTACTGTTCAGGTCCATGCTATTCCCTTACTGTTCAGGTCCCTGCTATTCCCTTACTGTTCAGGTCTGTGCTATTCCCTTACTGTTCAGGTCCATGCTATTCCCTTACTGTTCAGGTCTGTGCTATTCCCTTACTGTTCAGGTCTGTGCTACTCCCTTACTGTTCAGGTCTGTGCTACTCCCTTACTGTTCAGGTCTGTGCTATTCCCTTACTGTTCAGGTCCCTGCTATTCTATTACTGTTCAGGTCCCTGCTATTCTCTTACTGTTCAGGTCCCTGCTATTCCCTTACTGTTCAGGTCCCTGCTATTCCCTTACTGTTCAGGTCCCTGCTATTCCCTTACTGTTCAGGTCCCTGCTATTCTATTACTGTTCAGGTCCCTGCTATTCCCTTACTGTTCAGGTCCCTGCTATTCCCTTACTGTTCAGGTCCCTGCTATTCCCTTACTGTTCAGGTCTGTGCTATTCCCTTACTGTTCAGGTCTGTGCTATTCCCTTACTGTTCAGGTTCCTGCTATTCCCTTACTGTTCAGGTCCCTGCTATTCCCTTACTGTTCAGGTCCCTGCTATTCCCTTACTGTTCAGGTCCCTGCTATTCCCTTACTGTTCAGGTTCCTGCTATTCCCTTACTGTTCAGGTCTGTGCTATTCCCTTACTGTTCAGGTCTGTGCTATTCCCTTACTGTTCAGGTCTGTGCTATTCCCTTACTGTTCAGGTCTGTGATATTCCCTTACTGTTCAGGTCCCTGCTATTCCCTTACTGTTCAGGTCTGTGCTATTCCCTTACTGTTCAGGTCTGTGCTATTCCCTTACTGTTCAGGTTCCTGCTATTCCCTTACTGTTCAGGTCCCTGCTATTCCCTTACTGTTCAGGTCCCTGCTATTCCCTTACTGTTCAGGTCCCTGCTATTCCCTTACTGTTCAGGTTCCTGCTATTCCCTTACTGTTCAGGTCTGTGCTACTCCCTTACTGTTCAGGTCCATGCCATTCCCTTACTGTTCAGGTCTGTGCTATTCCCTTACTGTTCAGGTCTGTGCTATTCCCTTACTGTTCAGGTCCATGCCATTCCCTTACTGTTCAGGTCCCTGCTATTCCCTTACTGTTCAGGTCTGTGCTATTCCCTTACTGTTCAGGTCCCTGCTATTCCCTTACTGTTCAGGTCTGTGCTATTCCCTTACTGTTCAGGTTCCTGCTATTCCCTTACTGTTCAGGTCCCTGCTATTCCCTTACTGTTCAGGTCCCTGCTATTCCCTTACTGTTCAGGTCCCTGCTATTCCCTTACTGTTCAGGTTCCTGCTATTCCCTTACTGTTCAGGTCTGTGCTATTCCCTTACTGTTCAGGTCTGTGCTACTCCCTTACTGTTCAGGTCCATGCCATTCCCTTACTGTTCAGGTCTGTGCTATTCCCTTACTGTTCAGGTCTGTGCTATTCCCTTACTGTTCAGGTCCATGCCATTCCCTTACTGTTCAGGTCCCTGCTATTCCCTTACTGTTCAGGTCTGTGCTATTCCCTTACTGTTCAGGTCCCTGCTATTCCCTTACTGTTCAGGTCCATGGACTACCATTAATGAGTGATCTATATGTTTGTTTTTTAGAGAATACATTTGCTTCTGAGGTTCTATCCAAATGGCAAACCCTTCATCACGTTATATCCAGACGGAACAGGAAATGTGTTGTATCTTTTTATTTAAGAGACTCGGGCACCAGGCAATTGTACAACAGCTTTAGCAATAAGTTCCTTAGTGAAAACAAAGCTATCCATCTGGGAATGTTGCTATCATCATCTCCTCTGTGGAGGCTGCTGACTTCACCTATATAATCATGGAGGACAAGGATTTAGAGCCAAACTTTGAGGCCATGTTTACAACCAGAGGCCAGTCTACGTGCTACCACCCCAATGGACTTATATGGTGTGTACTATTAATACTTGCCCTGAAAATCACATACACAGATAAACTGTGGCAGTGTTCTGCTGTTACTGCATGTCTATACTGTAACTGTGGCCTACTTGTGTTTGGAAACTGGACCTAAGCTTTGGGGTGTGTGTGTGTGTGTGAAGGGTGAACCTGACCCAGCTGGGAGGCTCCTGCTGCAGTGAGACCGGGGCCCTGAGACGACGCTGGAACTGGCTGGACCTTGAGCCTCACATCCAAGCCCCTCCCTTCCAGCCCATCTGTCTGGTCCTGGGTAGCCACGTCAGCCTCCGCATCCAGTCCCAGGAACGCATCTACCTCACATTCTCCTCTCACCAAAGCAGAGTACGTTTCAACGTGGGCTCCAAACTCAAGGTGAGTCGTCACAGGACTGTCTCAAGTGAGCACATATTGATGAACTTCTCCATTGTTCAACATCAATGGATTTTCAAGGATAATTACAGTAATGCACATGAAACAGACATAGCTGATAAGCTGCTAATCTGATGGACACACTCCATCCCATGTGTTCTGACTGTTTTCTGTTGTTTTTCTCTCCTAGCTAACCCATCCGGAAGGCCTAGTGATGCCGGGGCCAGACATCCTGCAACAACATCTCCAAATGAAAAGCCTGGAGATTTACACTCTGCTGGACCGGATGCAGACCTGCATGGCCTACCAGCACTCGGCCAATCCCCACAACATTAAGCCCCAGTACAGCCTCGTTGCCCAGATGCAGAGACTCAAGAGACAGATGGAAAAACAGAGCTCACCCAAAAAGACCAAAGCTCTCATGGCCTCTAAGGACTTATAACAACTGACAACTCAAAGCCTGTGTTGTTCTAGAATTCATATTGTTGCTATGAAACCAAGGCATTTAGCATTTATTCTAATTAGAAATAAATACAGTAGCCATGTGTAAAATATTATAAAAGACTGGTCATGTTTCTTGTCAGATACATTTTGAATAGATTTAATGGTTGGGCCATTGTGCAAATTAAGAAATTAGTCAGCAGTCTAAGGAAAATGACGAATGAGGCACCTCACTCTTCAATCACAAGTAGGCCTAGAAGATTCAGTTGAGGTCCCAACAACCCTTGAACCCACCAACCCGTGCATAGGTTACAGCAGCCGTTTAATGGTGCTGGTCGGCTGTACAGCAGCCGTTTAATGGTGCTGGTTGGCTGTACAGCAGCCGTTTAATGGTGCTGGTTGGCTGTACAGCAGCCAGGCAACTTGAAGGACTTGAAGGATGTGTAGTAATGCAGGAAATCTACAAACAGGATAATAATGTTTTGACTAACTAGTTTTATACTGACTCGGTGCAGGTATCATAGCTAACTCAGAATCTTCAATAGAAATAGGCCACGGTAGACAGAACCTTAATTACTCATCTGTGCAGCAGCCTGAAGGTCAACTGATTGACCATGACATTTCTGAACAGTCTCTTCAGAGGAGCTGTATCTGCGATGTTATGCCCACGGCATTTACATAATTTAAGTAAAAATAAATCTTGTGAGTTAATTTAAGAGTTGGCATATCATATTTTCCCATATATATATATATATATTTTTTTTTTAAGTAGTAGAAGGGAAAAAAAATACATTGCAATGAGTTTTCATGTCAGTGGCATAACGTTGACTTATCTGAATGCCTGGACCACAGGCATGTGGAGGTCATCTCCAGAATGAGCACCAGGACACAGACCGACTGGTTGGACCAGAGGAGACATGACAGTAGCCGACGTAAGAGGAGAAAAGTACTATCAGATAGATGAGTGATGATTGTTATAGGTCAGACTTCAGAATTATGCTGATCCTCGAAGCATAGCATGTTGTTTACTTAGCCCAACTACTTCCCTTTCTCCTGACAAATGATTCCTTTGCAGTCAACATTCAGTCAGAAGAAGGGACTATGAAACCTGTAGAGGAATCAGGGATCCCCTTGGAATGTGTGGAGACACGTCTTGACTCCGAGGTAGCTAGGCGAAACACAGATGTTTTAGAAATATTTCCTCACTATGAAAAAATATAGTAAATCACTTCAGATCAATTCCAATAAATGTCTATTTCCTGTCTCTGAGAAGTCCCTGAAGTGCTCCAAGAGCGCGATTTGTGTTGAGGAGAAAAGTCTACATCTTCATCTAACGGTATTTTTATTGTTACCAGTCTACCAGACAGCAGACAGCGTGAAATGTTAGCGTTACTGTAGATACAGAATCCTGAAATCTGGAGTTTCTCCATTTTCACTTATTAATGATGAGCAATGTGGGCACTTCTGTTGAATAAATGATGAACTGCCTTTGTTGTCTCTCTTTAGAATCTTCCTAAAAACGAGGACCCGGAGATGGATCCGTCCCCAGATAATGAAGTGTTGGCTCACTCAGCAAGGATCTCCAAACTCCCACAGCTTGCCAAGTAGAAACTAAACAGTCACCAACACATTTTGACATGGTAATGTTTGTTGTTATCACTGTTGGATTGTTTCAGAAAACTTTCTTCATGCTGTTTTTTTCTAAGTACATTATGGCTTAGCTGATTCAACTGAACACTGTCACGGTACAGTATTTTCAATATTTTCTTGTATAATTTTTGGGGGGTGTGAAAACAGTGTATTGCTGGTATGTAGGCCACTACAGGCGACTGGCTGTACGGACATGGCTAAAAAGGACAGGCTAAGAGCTGAATGCTTGGTTTCCTTTTAGAGCACAAGGGCATCCAGCTCGGACTCGTCATGGGAGCTCCTGGAAAGTGAGCTGGACTCTATTACCTGTGAGTACTGCCAGCAGCACAGGAAGCCCCCAGAGACCAGCTAGTCAACAATACAAACCCAGAGGAGGTGAGGCCTTCACAAACCACATACACAAGTCTCACACACGTCAAACTCAGCCAATAAGCACAATCCTTTTCGTGTGAAACTGAAATTCACTCCAACCTGCAAAGAACCTCCAGTAACATTTGTCCCTCTGGATGTAATATCCCTGGTTTGATAGTTTGAAATCTCCCATTAGAGGCACAGGCCTTTGGTAGGCTCACCTGATTGGAGGCACAGGCCTTTGGTAGGCTCACCTGATTGGAGGAACAGGCCTTTGGTAGGCTCACCTGATTGGAGGAACAGGCCTTTGGTAGGCTCACCTGATTGCTGGAGAGAAGGAAAAAATCACATGTACACTATTTTACATGTCAAAATCAAGATTATACATGAATAGTCATTTTTGATGATGATGACTTTGTGTGTTTATATTGTACAGACTTAATTCTAATTAAATGGCATTTCAACAAATTGGCCGGTGTAAGCCGTCATTGTAAATGAGAATGTATTCTTTACTGACTTGCCTAGTTAAATAAAACAAATTTGCTGGGAAGGCTTTCCTCTAGATGGAATGGAAACCCATTTCATGAAGCTGCAGACAAACAGTGCTTGTGCTGACGTTGCTTGCAAAGGCATTTTGGAACTCGGTAGTGAGTGTTGCAACCGGGAACAGATTTTTACACGCTTACGTGCTTCATCACTCGGTGGTCCCATTCTGTGAGCTTTTGTAGCCTACCACTTCGCGGCTGAGCCAATGTTGTTGCTCCTAGACGTTTCCACTTCACAATAACAGCATTTACAGTTGACCGGGGCAGCTCTAGTAGTGCAGAAATTTTACGAATTGACTTGTTGGAAAGGTGGCATCCTATGACGGTGCCTTTTTGAAAGTCACTGAGCTCTTCAGTAAGACCATGGAGATTGCATGGCTGTGTGCTAGATTTTATACACCTGTCAGCAACAGGTGTGGCTGAAATAGCTGAATCCACTCATTTTGAAGGGGTGTCCAAGTACTTTTGTGTGTGTGTGTGTGTGTGTGTTTATTATTATTTTTTTTTCACCTTTATTTAACCAGGTAGGCTAGTTGAGAACACCTTTATTTAACCAGGTAGGCTAGTTGAGAACACCTTTATTTAACCAGGTAGGCTAGTTGAGAACAAGTTCTCATTTGCAACTGCGACCTGGCCAAGATAAAGCATAGCAGTGTGAACAGACAACACAGAGTTACACATGGAGTAAACAATTAATAAGTCAATAACACAGTAGAAAAAAAGGGGAGTCTATATACAATGTGTGCAAAAGGCATGAGGAGGTAGGCGAATAATTACAATATTGCAGATTAACACTGGAGTGATAAATGATCAGATGATCATGTACAGGTGGAGATATTGGTGTGCAAAAGAGCAGAAAAGTAAATAAATAAAAACTGTGGGGATGAGGTAGGTGAAAATGGGTGGGTTATTTACCAATAGATTATGTACAGCTGCAGCGATCGGTTAGCTGCTCAGATAGCTGATGTTTGAAGTTGGTGAGGGAGATAAAAGTCTCCAACTTCAGCGATTTTTGCAATTCGTTCCAGTCACAGGCAGCAGAGTACTGGAACGAAAGGCGGCCGAATGAGGTGTTGGCTTTAGGGATGATCAGTGAGATACACCTGCTGGAGCGCGTGCTACGGATGGGTGTTGCCATAGTGAACTGTGTGTGTGTGTGTGTGTGTGTGTGTGTGTGTGTGTGTGTGTGTGTGTGTGTGTGTGTGTGTGTGTGTCTGTGTGTGTGTATCTATTTATGTATATGTGTGTATTTCTCTGCTGCGTTTGAAATGTGTTGTCTCTGTCAGTTGTTTTTGTTACGAAGTGGCCTGGAGGATGGCTGACTGTCTGTCGGAGGGGGAGCCTGTGTTCTGCGTGATCCAGGAGAGCTTAAAGGTTGATGTGGGCCTTCACCTGCCCTTCAAAACGGCTGAGAAGAAGCGGACGGAGCAAAGGTCAGGACCAGTCTATCTGTGATAGATGGGGTACTAATACAAGCAACTCTATTTGACTCTACTTTTGATATGATATCCCTCAGCACCACTTTAAATCATCACTGAGATCCTGATGGTACTGTTCCCACCACTCTAAATTCAGAGTTTTTTTTTGTCCTCAGAATAACCTATTTTCAACTAAACCAGATAAGTCTCCTCACATGGTCACCAACCCCTTTGTTACATGACATGTAGTATATCATTTAAGGTGCTAAAAGTTATTTCATATGCACTGATAAAAGTGAAAACCTTTTATTAATACAAACGGACATTTACATTTTACATTTACATTTAAGTCATTTAGCAGACGCTCTTATCCAGAGCGACTTACAAATTGGTGCATTCACCTTATGACATCCAGTGGAACAGCCACTTTACAATAGTGCATCTAAATCTTTTAAGGGGGGGGGTGAGAAGGATTACTTTATCCTATCCTAGGTATTCCTTAAAGAGGTGGGGTTTCAGGTGTCTCCGGAAGGTGGTGATTGACTCCGCTGTCCTGGCGTCGTGAGGGAGTTTGTTCCACCATTGGGGGCCAGAGCAGCGAACAGTTTTGACTGGGCTGAGCGGGAACTGTACTTCCTCAGTGGTAGGGAGGCGAGCAGGCCAGAGGTGGATGAACGCAGTGCCCTTGTTTGGGTGTAGGGCCTGATCAGAGCCTGGAGGTACTGAGGTGCCGTTCCCCTCACAGCTCCGTAGGCAAGCACCATGGTCTTGTAGCGGATGCGAGCTTCAACTGGAAGCCAGTGGAGAGAGCGGAGGAGCGGGGTGACGTGAGAGAACTTGGGAAGGTTGAACACCAGACGGGCTGTGGCGTTCTGGATGAGTTGTAGGGGTTTAATGGCACAGGCAGGGAGCCCAGCCAACAGCGAGTTGCAGTAATCCAGACGGGAGATGACAAGTGCCTGGATTAGGACCTGCGCCGCTTCCTGTGTGAGGCAGGGTCGTACTCTGCGGATGTTGTAGAGCATGAACCTACAGGAACGGGCCACCGCCTTGATGTTAGTTGAGAACGACAGGGTGTTGTCCAGGATCACGCCAAGGTTCTTAGCGCTCTGGGAGGAGGACACAATGGAGTTGTCAACCGTGATGGCGAGATCATGGAACGGGCAGTCCTTCCCCGGGAGGAAGAGCAGCTCCGTCTTGCCGAGGTTCAGCTTGAGGTGGTGATCCGTCATCCACACTGATATGTCTGCCAGACATGCAGAGATGCGATTCGCCACCTGGTCATCAAAAGGGGGAAAGGAGAAGATTCATTGTGTGTCGTCTGCATAGCAATGATAGGAGAGACCATGTGAGGTTATGACAGAGCCAAGTGACTTGGTGTATAGCGAGAATAGGAGAGGGCCTAGAACAGAGCCCTGGGGGACACCAGTGGTGAGAGCGCGTGGTGAGGAGACAGATTCTCGCCACGCCACCTGGTAGGAGCGACCTGTCAGGTAGGACGCAATCCAAGCGTGGGCCGCGCCGGAGATGCCCAACTCGGAGAGGGTGGAGAGGAGGATCTGATGGTTCACAGTATCGAAGGCAGCCGATAGGACATCTTAGGCTGCTGGACTCCGTTGACGTTCGACCTCATAGGTTCTGTTAAAAGTATCAACGCTCAGTGTTAACCTGCGTAACCATTTGATATTGACTTTCAAATGAGGTCTGGACTGCCAAGAAGAAGAGCCATTCGCCGAAATGGAAATCATTGATTCTCCAGACACTCTGCCCCTTTTATGGAGAAGAACAAGGACAGAAGGTATACAAACTGAACTCTTAATGATGATTTGCAGCGTCGGTGATGCTAACAAATAGGTTAGCTCACTCAATATACAAGGGTAAAGGCCAATGGCTAGGTCTATGTTACTTACTATACAGTCAATTCATGATCACGGGTTTGATTTTACAGAGAAAGACCACGCTTTTCAAACTCTGAGAACAGGCAATCATTTGTTATCATATTGCCAGATGGAACAGGACAGGTTTTGCATCCTTTTGGAGAGGTTACTCAGAGAATGTATCCAAAATACAGGAATGACATTTATAAACAATACAATTATTAAGTTTCTGTATTTTCATGATAACTTTTTCAAAAGTATTGATGATTTGAGAATAAGCAGGATGGTGGGATCGTTTACCCTAATGGTGTGCAAGCCATCCATCAGGAAGGCTTCGCCGGTCTCATATCTTCTGTGACACTAGAGGACAAAGATCTCCTCCCAGAAATCCAGATCGTCTTTACATTCATATCATAATAATGGCATTTCTGAAGAAATGTAGTGCCTTTTTTGACTTCATGAGTACTGTTTGCATTTGGGAAGCTGCTGTTCTCCAGGTGACATGTTGAGTGGGAGTTTTCTGACAGTGTGCGCTTGCTTGAAATAAAACATTTTAGCCAACACCTTTTCAGCTTCATTGGGGCCTGTGTAGGCTTACTTTAATGTCACGTTTACAAATGTATCTGTGATCTTGCTGTCTTGCATGTTGGGTGTGTCTGTGTGTTTTGCCTGGTTGGCAGGGATGAACCTGACCCAGCTGGGATGCTTCTGCTGCAGTGACACCCGGGAATTGTCTGGACCACAAGCCTCACCTGCATGCCCCTCCCTGACTGGACTTGAATGAACCAAAACCAAATGTGATAATCATGCAGTACTCTAACCATGTTAGAAGCACAGAATGAGCAAACAGTGATTTATAATGGGCACCGAAGTGACTCACAATTTTCAAAAAAAAATCTGCAATTCTCTCCTAACACCCACTCATATCAAGACTGATCTCTAGTCTTCTGTAGCTCTGTTGATAGAGCATGGCACTTGCTAGGAGAGTGGGTTTGATTCCCTGGACCACCCATACGTAAAATGTGTGCACGTGTGACAAAGTCACTTTGTATAAAAGCATCTGGTAAATGGCATGTATTATATAAACTCAGCAAAAAAAGAAATGTCCTCACTGTCAAATGTGTTTATTTTCAGCAAACGTAACTATTTGTATGAACATAAGATTCAACAACTGAGACAAAAACTGAACAGGTTCCACAGACATGTGACCAACAGAAATGGAATAATGTGTCCCTGAACAAAGGGGAGGGTCAAAATCAAAAGTAACAGTCAGTATCTGGTGTGGACACCAGCTGCATTAAATACTGCAGTGCATCTCCTCTTCATGGACTGCACCAGATTTTCCAGTTCTTGCTGTGAGATGTTACTACACTCTTCCACCAATGCACCTGCAAGTTCCCGGACATTCCTGGGGGGAATGGCCCTAGCCCTCACCCTCCGATCCAACAGGTCCCAGACGCTCTCAATGTGGTTGAGATCCGGGCTCTTTGCTGGCCATGGCAGAACACTAACATTCCTGTCTTGCAGGAAATCGCGCAGAACGAGCAGTATGGCTGGTGGCATTATCATGCTGGAGGGTCATGTCAGGATGAGCCTGCAGGAAATGTACCACACAAGGAAGGAGGATGTCTTCCCTGTAACGCACAGCGTTGAGATTGCCTGCAATGACAACAAACTCAGTCCGTAGATGCTGTGACACACCACCCCAGACCATGAGACCACTGCCCTCCTTCTCCAAATCGATACCGCTCCAGAGTACAGGCCTCGGTGTAACGCCCATTCCTTTGGCGATAAATGCGAATCCGACCATCATCCCTGGTGTGACAAAACCGCGACTCGTCACCATAGCAACACCCATCCGTAGCATGCGCTCCAGCAGGTATATTGCACTGGTCATCCCCAAAGCCAACACTTACTTTGGCCGCCTTTCCTTCCAGTTCTCTGTTGCCAATGACTGGAATTAATTGCAAAAATCTCTGAAGCTGGAGTCATATCTCCCTCTCTAACTTTAAGCGTCAGCTGCCTGAGCAGCTTACCGATCACTGTACCTGTACACAACACACACGACTACCTCATCCCCATATTATTACTTACCCTCTTCCTCTTGCACCCCAAGTATCTCTACTTGCACATCATCATCTGCACATCTATAACTCCAATAGTAATGCTAAATTGTAATTATTTTCACCTCAAGGGCCCATTTATTGCCTACCACCCTACTCTTCTACATTTGCACACACGACATAAATAGACAAATATTTGATTTTGTGTTGACTGTATGTTTGTTTGTGTAACTGCTTTGCTTTATCTTGGCCAGGTCGCAGTTGTAAATGAGAACTTGTTCTCAACTGGCCTACCTGGTTAAATAAAGGTGAAATCAAATGTAAAAAATGAAGAGCACTTTTTGCCAGTCCTGTCTGGTCCAGCGACGGTGGGTTTGTGCCCATAGGCGAGGTTGTTGCCAGTGATGTCTGGTGAGGACCTGCCTTACAACAGGCTTGCAAGCCCTCAGTCCAACCTCAGACTAAGCACTGAGCACTGATGGAGGGATTGTGCGTTCCTGGTGTAACTTGGGCAATTGTTGTTGTCATTCTGTACTTGTCCCACAGGTGTGATGTTCGGATGTACCGATCCTGTGCAGGTGTTGTTACACGTGGTCTGCCACTGCGAGGACAATCAGCTGTCCGTCCTGTCTCCCTGTAGCACTGTCTTAGGCGTCTCACAGTACAGACATTGCAATTTATTGCCCTGGCCACATCTGCAGTCCTCATGCCTCCTTGCAGCATGCCTAAGGCACGTTCACACAGATGAGCAAGGACCCTGGGTATCTTTCTTTTGGTGTTTTTCAGAGTCAGTGGAAAGGCCTCTTTAGTGTCCTAAGTTTTCATAACTGTGACCTTAATTGTCTACCGTCTGTAAGCTGTTAGTGTCTTAACGACCGTTCCACAGGTGCATGTTCATTAATTGTTTGGTTAATTGAACAAGCATGGGAAACAGTGTTTAAACCCTTTACAATGAAGACCTGTCAAGTTATTTGGATTTTTACAAATGATCTATGAAAGACTGGGTCCTGAAAAGGGGACTTTTTTTGTTTGTTGCTGAGTTTATTACTTTGCTTTTCTGCAGTTGGAGCACACGACGGGCCAGAGACACCTCCACATGAAGCGACCTACAACCTGCTGCAGAGGATCCAGAGCTAGATCACCTAGCAACACTAGATCACCTAGCAACACTAGATCACCTAGCAACACTAGATCACCTAGCAACACTAGATCACCTAGCAACAGACCACCAGTCCACCCCCTTGCCTGGTGTCGCAGATGGAGACGGAAGACACCTCTGGATAAGCACTGTTCAGCTACCTGAGCCATATCATTGAAAACACTCGTATATGCCTGTGTGGTTTCTTTTTCATTAAAATACTATACTTTATTGGATACAGTTGCTTTTGTTTGGTTTTTGCAATGAAAATTGCACAATGAGACATTAGCACTTTTCTATAGTGGTGGACAATGAGACAAGGACAGCAGATATTCCAATTTGTAAACCTTTTTTAAAAAAATCATCATGTTCATAGATAAACACAGTAGTTAAGTATATACAAAGGAGGCTGCGGTTTACATTCACCTTGTAATTCGTTGAATTTTTGTGAATTCCACGAGGCAAATAGAACCATAGTATATTCAATTACTGAGTAGACCAATGACTCAGCACAGGCCTTCATAGACCAGAGATCTCCATGTCCATAGAGAAAGGAAGGCATAGAGACCCATAGACCAGAGATCTCCATGTTCATAGAAAAAGGAAGGCATAGAGACCGATGTTCATAGAGAAAGGAAGGCGTAGAGACCCATAGACCAGAGATCTCCATAGAGAGAGGAAGGAGTAGAGACCCATAGACCAGAGATCTCCATGTCCATAGAGAAAGGAAGGCGTAGAGACCCATAGACCAGAGATCTCCATGTTCATAGAGAAAGGAAGGCGTAGAGACCCATAGACCAGAGATGTTCATAGAGAAAGGAAGGCGTAGAGACCCATAGACCCGAGATCTCCATCTCCATAGAAAAAGGAAGGCCTAGAGACCCATAGACCAGAGGTGTCCATAGAGAAAGGAAGGCGTAGAGACCCAGAGATCTCCATGTCCGGAGAGAAAGGAAGACGTAGAGACCCATAGACCAGAGATCTCCATAGAGAAAGGAAGGCATAGAGACCCATAGACCAGATATGTTCATAGAGAAAGGAAGGCGTAAAGACCCATAGACCAGAGATCTCCATGTTCATAGAGAAAGGACGGCGTAGAGACTCATAGATCCGAGATCTCCATGTTCATAGAGAAAGGAAGGCGTAGAGACCCATAGACCAGAGATGTTCATAGAGAAAGGAAGGCGTAGAGACCCATAGACCAGAGATCTCCAAGTCCGTAGAGAAAGGAAGGCGTAGAGACCCATAGACCAGAGATCTCCATAGAGAAAGGAAGGCGTAGAGACCCATAGACCAGAGATGTTCATAGAGAAAAGAAGGCATAGAGACCCATAGACCAGAGATGTTCATAGAGAAAGGAAGGCGTAGAGACCCATAGACCAGAGATCCCATCCAGAGATGTCCGAGAAAGGAAGGCGTAGAGAAAGGAAGTTCATAGAGAAAGGAAGGCGTAGAGACCCATAGACCAGAGATCTCCAAGTCCGTAGAGAAAGGAAGGCGTAGAGACCCATAGACCAGAGATGTCCGTAGAGAAAGGAAGGCGTAGAGACCCATAGACCAGAGATCTCCATAGAGAAAGGAAGGCGTAGAGACCCATAGACCAGAGATGTTCATAGAGAAAGGAAGGCATAGAGACCCATAGACCAGAGATCTCCAAGTCCGTAGAGAAAGGAAGGCGTAGAGACCCATAGACCAGAGATGTCCATAGAGAAAGGAAGGCGTAGAGACCCATAGACCAGAGATGTTCATAGAGAAAGGAAGGCGTAGAGACCCATAGACCAGAGATGTCCATAGAGAAAGGAAGGCGTAGAGACCCATAGACCAGAGATCTCCATGTTCATCGAGAAAGGAAGGCGTAGAGACCCATAGACCAGAGATGTCCATAGAGAAAGGAAGGCGTAGAGACCCATAGACCAGAGATGTTCATAGAGAAAGGAAGGCGTAGAGACCCATAGACCAGAGATGTTCATAGAGAAAGGAAGGCGTAGAGACCCATAGACCAGAGATCTCCATGTTCATAGAGAAAGGAAGGCGTAGAGACTCATAGACCAGAGATGTTAGAGAAAGGGGAAGGCCATAGACCAGAAAGGAAGGCGTAGAGAAAGGAAGGCGTAGAGACCCATAGACCAGAGATGTCCATAGAGAAAGGAAGGCGTAGAGACCCATAGACCAGAGATGTTCATAGAGAAAGGAAGGCGTAGAGACCCATAGACCAGAGATGTTCATAGAGAAAGGAAGGCGTAGAGACCCATAGACCAGAGATCTCCATGTTCATAGAGAAAGGAAGGCGTAGAGACTCATAGACCAGAGATGTTCATAGAGAAAGGAAGGCATAGAGACCCATAGACCAGAGATGTTCATAGAGAAAGGAAGGCATAGAGACCCATAGACCAGAGATGTTCATAGAGAAAGGAAGGCGTAGAGACCCATAGACCAGAGATGTTCATAGAGAAAGGAAGGCATACCCATAGAGACCCATAGACCAGAGACTCATGTGTTCATAGAGAAAGGAAGACCAGAGATGTTCATAGAGAAAGGAAGGCATAGAGACCCATAGACCAGAGATGTTCATAGAGAAAGGAAGGCATAGAGACCCATAGACCAGAGATGTTCATAGAGAAAGAAAGGCGTAGAGACCCATAGACCAGAGATCTCCATGTTCATCGAGAACTGAAGGAGTAGAGACCCATAGACCAGACATGTTCATAGAGAAAGGAAGGCGTAGAGACCCATAGACCAGAGATCTCCATAGAGAAAGGAAGGCATAGAGACCCATAGACCAGAGATCTCCATGTCTGTAGAGAAAGGAAGGTGAAGAGACATTAGATACTGTACAGAATTCTTTTCACTACGTCTCTCAATCCATTAAGGAAACCAAATGAAGCATAAATGTGGCAGCTGCTTGTCACTCATTTGCTACCTGACTGATGAATAAGCCTTTCTCTACTCGCCTGGTTAGAGCGTCCTCCTTTCTGCCGCACAACATTCACCCTGGTTTGATACAGACTTAACTCTTGAATTAGAACATGGTAACGTGTAGAGAATTGCTGTTGACATAGCTAATAACCCTGGTGCAGCGGTCATCAACCTTTTCTGAGTCAAGATCACAGAGTCGAAATGCAAGCCGAGAGCGATGAGGTTTGTGCAGTAGGCTATAGGCCCAATACATTATCATTGCATATTGGCTATGCTTGAATTGCCCTGCCAAGGTTGTTCTTCTCAGACCACTTTGAAGTAATATTAACAAAACGTAGGTATATGATCACACTGGTAATAGATCATTTGTTTGTATTACTTGTAAGGCACAGCTGAGTGAGCATAATCAATGGCTTTTGAATTTTTTGAACTGGACTGACGGCCTGCATCTGATGGTCAGTTTGAGTGGAGGGACTGAGCAGCGGTGAGGCTGCCTCTGACCAGACTCACCCTCCTTCCTCTCCCTCCTTCCCCTCCCTCCGCTGAGAAAAGGGGGCACAGACCAGTCAATCACTTGGTTGGTGACCACTGCCCTAGTCCAACTGTAACCACCTTTCATTTGATTTAAACAAGTTGATTCAAGATCAGTACCATAAAGAGTCTTAATTTCCCACGATCCTACCTACCAACTGAGTGACTGACGATCCTACCTACGGTGGTACTTCCTTTAAAAGTTGCGTCATACTGCAGCACACCTTGAAGGCTGCCGCAGAATTCTATAGTACGTTATTTTTGTCAGCCATTAATGCTAGTTAGTGCTAGTTTTGCCACGAGAGGGCATCTTTGTGAAGCATTTGACTATAAATCAAATCAAATTCTATTCGTCATATACACATGGTTAGCAGATGTTAATGCGAGTGTAGCGAAATGCTTGTGCTTCTAGTTCCGACAATGCAGTAATAACCAACAAGTAATCTACAATTACAAAACTACTACCTTATACACACAAGTGTAAAGGGATAAAGAATATGTACATAAAGATATATGAATGAGTGATGGTACAGAGCGGTATAGGCAAGATGCAGTAGATGGTATCGAGTACAGTATATACATATGAGATGAGTAATGTAGGGTATGTAAACAAAGTGGCATAGTTTAAAGTGGCTAGTGATACATGTATTACATAAAGATGCAGTAGATGATATAGAGTACAGTATATACGTATACATATGAGATAAATAATGTAGGGTATGTAAACATTATATTAAGCAGCATTGTTTATAGTGGCTAGTGATATATTTTACATTAATTCCCATCAATTCCCATTATTAAAGTGGCTGGAGTTGAGTCAGTGTGATGGCAGCAGCCACTCAATGTTAGTGTTGGCTGTTTAACAGTCTGATGGCCTTGAGATAGAAGCTGTTTTTCAGTCTCTCGGTCCCAGCTTTGATGCACCTGTACTGACCTCGCCTTCTGGATGATAGCGGGGTGAACAGGCAGTGGCTCGGGTGGTTGTTGTCCTTGATGATCTTTATGGCCTTCCTGTGACATCGGGTGGTGTAGGTGTCCTGGAGGGCAGGTAGTTTGCCCCCGGTGATGCGTTGTGCAGACCTCACTACCCTCTGGAGAGCCTTACGGTTGTGGGCGGAGCAGTTGCCATAACAGGCGGTGATACTGTAGAAGTTTGTGAGTGCTTTTCTTCAGCCCCCTGAGGTTGTGTGGGTGGACCAATTCAGTTTGTCTGTGATGTGTACGCCGAGGAACTTAAAACTTACTACCCTCTCCACTACTGTTCCATCGATGTGGATAGGGGGGTGTTCCCTCTGCTGTTTCCTGAAGTCCACAATCATCTCCTTCATTTTGTTGACGTTGAGTGTGAGGTTATTTTCCTGACACCACACTCCGACGGCCCTCACCTCCTCCCTGTAGGCCGTCTCGTCGTTGTTGGTAATCAAGCCTACCACTGTTGTGTCGTCCGCAAACTTGATGATTGAGTTGAAGGCGTGCGTGGCCAGGCAGTCGTGGGTGAACAGGGAGTACAGGAGAGGGCTCAGAACGCACCCTTGTGGGGCCCCAGTGTTGAGGATCAGCGGGGTGGAGATGTTGTTACCTACCCTCACCTCCTGGGGGCGGCCCGTCAGGAAGTCCAGTACCCAGTTGCACAGGGCGGGGTCGAGACCCAGGGTCTCGAGCTTGATGACGAGTTTGGAGGGTACTATGGTGTTAAATGCTGAGCTGTAGTCGATGAACAGCATTCTCACATAGGTATTCCTCTTGTCCAGATGGGTTAGGGCAGTGTGCAGTGTGATTGAGATTGCGTCGTCTGTGGACCTATTTGGGCGGTAAGCAAATTGGAATGGGTCTGGGGTGTCAGGTAGGGTGGAGGTGATATGGTCCTTGACTAGTCTCTCAAAGCACTTCATGATGACGGAAGTGAGTGCTACGGGGCGGTAGTCGTTTAGCTCAGTTACCTTAGCTTTCTTGGAAACAGGAACAATGGTGGCCCTCTTGAAGCATGTGGGAACAGCAGACTGGGATAAGGATTGATTGAATATGTCCGTAAACACACCAGCCAGCTGGTCTGCGCATGCTTTCAGGGCGCGGCTAGGGAAGCCGTCTGGGCCTGCAGCCTTGCGAGGGTTAACACGCTTAAATGTTTTACTCACCTCGGCTGCAGTGAAGGAGAGTCTGCATGTTTTGGTTGCGGGCCGTGTCAGTGGCACTGTATTGTCCTCAAAGCGGGCAAAACATTTATTTAGTCTGCCTGGGAGCAAGGCATCCTGGTCCGTGACTGGGCTGGTTTTCTTTTTGTAATCCGTGATTGACTGTAGACCCTGCCACATACCTCTTGTGTCTGAGCCGTTGAATTGCGATTCTACTTTGTCTCTATACTGACGCTTAGCTTGTTTGATTGCCTTGCGGAGGGAATAGTTACACTGTTTGTATTCGTTCATGTTTCAGGTCACCTTGCCCTGATTGAAAGCAGTGGTTCGCGCTTTCAGTTTCACGCGAATGCTGCCATCAATCCACGGTTTCTGGTTTGGGAATGTTTTAATCGTTGCTATGGGAACGACATCTGCAATGCACGTTCTAATGAACTCGCTCACCGAATAAGCTTATTCGTCAATGTTGTTGTTTGACGCAATACGAAACATATCCCAGTCCACGTGATGGAAGCAGTCTTGGAGCGTGGAATCAGATTGGTCGGACCAGCGTTGAACAGACCTCAGCGTGGGAGCTTCTTGTTTTAGCTTCTGTCTGTAGGCAGGGAGCAACAAAATGGAGTCGTGGTCAGCTTTTCCGAACGGAGGGCGGGGGAGGGCCTTATATGCATCGCGGAAGTTAGAATAGCAATGATCCAAGGTTTTACCAGCCCTGGTTGCGCAATCGATATGCTGATACAATTTAGGGAGTCTTGTTTTCAGATTAGCCTTGTTAAAATCCCCAGCTTCAATGAATGCAGCCTCAGGATGTTTGGATTCCAGTTTGCAAAGAGTCAAATAAAGTTTGTTCAGAGCCATTGATGTGTCTGCTCGGGGGGGAATATATACGGCTGTGATTATAATCGAAGATAATTCCCTTGGTAGATAATGCGGTCGACATTTGATTGTGAGCAATTCTAAATCAGGTGAACAGAAGGACTTGAGTTCCTGTATGTTGTTGTGACCACACCACGTCTCGTTAACCATAAAGCATACGCCCCCGCCCCTCTTCCTACCAGAAAGATGATTGTTTCTGTCGGAGCGATGCGTGGAGAAACCAGCTGGCTGCACCGACTCCGATAGCATCTCTCGAGTGAGCCATGTTTCCGTGAAGCAAAGAACGTTACAGTCCCTGATGTCCCTCTGGAATGCTACCCTTGCTCGGATTTCATCAACCTTGTTGTCAAGAGACTGGACATTGGCGAGTAGTATGCTAGGGAGTGGAGCGCGATGTGCCCGTCTCCGGAGCCTGACCAGAAGACCGCTTCGTTTGCCTCTGTTACGACGTCATTGTTTTGGGTCGCAGGCTGGGATCCATTCCGTTGTCCTGGGTGGAAGGCAGAACACAGGATCCTCTCCGGGAAAGTCATATTCTTGGTCGTACTGATGGTGAGTTGACGCTGCTCTTATATTCAGTAGTTTTTCTCGACTGTATGTAATGAAACCTAAGATGACCTGGGGTACCAATGTAAGAAATAACACGTAAAAAAAAACAAAAAACTGCATAGTTTCCTAGGAACGCGAAGCGAGGCGACCATCTCTGTCAGCGCCGGAAGTCTGGACATAATATTTCCTGTACTAGAGAATTTAAAACTTTTCTTTGTAAGAACATAGTATATGGGATTGATTAAGAAATGTTGGTTAATTAATACGATTAATATTATGGTGTTTTTATTCCAATAAAAAACAAAACCGTTAGGAATATATGGCACTGTACAACGTGACCGGTTGGGAGTACGCTACTGTACTATGAGCAAAATACCAATACCCAAATGGAGATTCACTGAAAATAAAATTCTCATTGATTTATCAATACCAGTCCCCATGCTTAGACTTTTCAGCAAAACTCTAAACACATTCTCAAAACACATTCTGCACTCTAATGCACATGTCATCCATACTGGTAAACACAAGTGGAAACAATCAAATACAAATAGAGAAGACATGTCATTGATTGAACACAACCACTCAAAATTGATTTAACCTGTTTCAAATGATGCGACACAACCAATATAAGCCAGTTCAGAGAGCAACTAGGATGTTGAAGGTGGGAAGGAGAAAGTCTGAGAATGGATAGAAGAAACAATGTGAGAGGACTAGTGCGTATGCGAGGTGGGCAATGAAGAGGAGGAGGGCAAGAAAGAGGAAGAAAAGGACAAGAAAGAGGAAGACAAAGAGTGGGAATATCGGATAAAATTTGAGCAACAGTTATATACCATGTTATTGTCCCTGGACTGGCAATGAGAGAAGCAGGACTTAGAGTGCAACCCAATTTGAGCCGATTTTCTGTGTCCACCAAAGTAAGGACATTCAGAGAAGAGAACAGGTACAGTATACTACTGTATTTTTGTAATTGCAAATTTACTGTACTACCCTATATGCAGCTGTTTCAATAGACATTTGTAAAGTTAATCACTGTATGTATTGTACTGCATGTTTTGTAACTGCACAACTACTTTTTGTAGAATTGCAAGGCTGCCACATGCAGGTGGAAGGACAGCTATATTCACTCGGGAGCAAGAGGCCGTTATAGTTGGCATGGTCCTTCAAGATAATGCAATAAATCGTGAAATCAAGACAACACAAAGACAACACAGAGTGATACAAGACAACACACACTTCCAGGAATCCACAGGGTGAGCATTTCCACCATTGACCGTGTCCTCCATCGTAACAGGATGCGAATGAAACAAGTAGACAGAGTACCTTTTGAGCGCAACTCACCAAGGGTGAAAGAACTGCGAGCTCAGTATGTGCAAGTAAGTGTACATTCAGAAACATTTACTGTAATCCAGATTGTCTACAGTACTAACACATACTATGTGAATGACATTACTCTTCAGTACATACAATGTATGTGAATCAGAAGCCTAATTGTACTCTACAGTATAGCACTGTCTCTGCACGACTTACAAAATCCTACATACAGTATATTGTATTTCTACACAGACAATATTTGACTTGGAATCCTTGGACAAACCCCATGAGTTCATCTCTGTCAGTGAAGCAGGCTTCAATCTAACAAAGAGGAGAAGGAGAGCAGGCCATTGTTGAAGTCCCTGGTCAACGAGGTGGCAATGTCACAATCTGTACTGCTATCAGCAACCATGGTGTTCTACATCACCATGTTACACTCGGGCCATATAACACCCAGCACCTTCTAAGATGTATTGCCAATCTAAGAGATATTTTATTTGAGCAGCAGGTTCAAGAGCAGCAGGGTCAAGAGCTAAATGAGAATCCCATTCCCACCTATGTGATAGTGTGGGACAATGTCAGTTTCCACCGAGCTGCTCAGGTAAGGGAATGGTTTAACATCAATGGGCAGTTTATGAACTTATGAACCCTTCATACTCGCCTTTCCTGAATCCGATTGAGGAGTTTTTCTCCTCTTGGAGATGGAAAGTGTATGATAGACAACCCTACACCAGAGTAAATCTGCTGAAGCCATGGATTTAGCCTGTGGTGATATAGGTGAGGAACAATATTGCTTGATGTCGATGAAGTGCTCTGACCTGACCCAGCCCAAAGACAAGAAGAAGCACATTGATCACATGTTTACTCCTTTGATTGTTGTCCCTTTTAGTATTGTATACTGTAGTACAGTGCATTGTAGGCTGTATACTGTACAATGGACAAATTGTATGGCCCTGAACATTGTGCTTTCCATTTATTAACAGTACTGACTGCTCAATAGATTTTGACTGGTTGCAGGTTCATATCAACAAAGAACAAGAATTACAGTATCACAGAGACAAAGGACAAGTTTGTGAGATGCAGGGTACAGTACTGTAAAAATAGGGGTACAAGGAGGAGGAAGAACAAAAAACAAAATTGCAAAGAGCAAAGCAGAGTAGTAATTTCTGATCAATTTTGAGCTTCTATGATAGAACATGTTTTCGTTCATCAAAAGACAATGACGGAAAAATATGAATATGTTTTTAGATAAAAAAGGTACTTCTCCCTGAGAATTGTATGTTTTGAACAATGTGTTTTCTATTTTTCGGTGTATTGTTTACTGACTGCTTGAGAGTGTATATTATTTTGATCACTTTGTTTATGATTTGAGAGCAGTGTTTAATTTTGAACACAGGTAAAACTGTTTTGAGGCGAATGTTTCATTTTGCGAAAGGAGTCAGAGGTTATGTAAATAGTGCTTGAAGGTTTTGTGTTTAATGTTTTCAGGAAATGGAGCATGGTTTCAGAAATTGTGTTTTAGAAATTGAGAAAAACTTTAATACATTGCAAGTTGGGGGGTCACACCTACAGTAGCCGAGCTACTAGACTATCCTTTGTAAAGGTTGAAGAGTCTATTGTCCTGCTAATAGCCCATCCTTGAAATGTTTACCTAATTTGCAGCCTGCTACACTTGTTTTCTCTCCCTGTTTTTAGAGGGAGACAAACCAAAAGCCCACCGACCGCCCGGCCAAACCCTCCCCTAACCCGGCTGACGCTGGGCTAAATGGGTCTCCTGGTCGCGGCCGGCACGGGTATCAAATCAACATCTGTAGCAACGCAGTGTCTTAGACCGCTGTGCCACTCGGGAGGCCCCATTCAAAGTAATACTTATCAATTGCATTGCACAAAGTATCAAAATACTAAAATACTACTTCAACAGGACTCAAAGAATTGAATTGAAATGTTAATTTTATTTTTTGGATCACAGAAACAATGAGAAAATATGGAAAAATAAATAAATAATGAAATGTTAATTATTTAAAGCAGCCCATGTAATCAGCACATTACTCATGTCGCCTACGGTAGGCCTACAGTATATCACAAAATAATTACATTTAGAGGATTCTAAATTAATATCTAAGGGGCATTTTCCATTAGGGCAAATCTGGTCTGTGAGAATATCTAAGGGGCTTTTATATAATTATAATGCAGGGTTGTTAATAATAATAATAATAAATTGCTTTGTTTAAAAAAATAACTCTATTTTTAATAACCCCTTGTGATAGTGTGGTGCAATGACATCACCATCTACCACTAACGGTCGCAGCATAAACTCTGAACTTTTAAAGGAAGAACCACTGTACAAACTGAGTGACTGATGATCCTACCTATCTACCTACTGAGGGACTGACGATCCTACCTATCTAACTACTGAGTGACTGACGGTCCTACCTACCTACCAAGTGACTGACGATTCTACCTACAGAGTGACGATCCTGGCCAGGTAGGTCAGGGCTGGAGTAACACTGCTGTCTGAGGTGAGGGCTGGAGTCCACAGAGTGACTGATCCTACCTACCGGGTCAGGGGCTGGAGTAACACTGCTGTCTGGCCAGGTCAGTCAGGGCTGGAGTAACACTGCTGTCTGGTCAGGTCAGGTCAGGTGGAGTAACACTGCTGTCCTGTCCAGGTCAGGGCTGGAGAACACTGCTGTCTGGCCAGGTCAGGTCAAGGCTAGAGTACCTAACCAGGTACCAGGGCTGGAGTAACTGAGTGACTGACGGTCCTACCTACCTGGCCAGGTCACTGGAGTAACACTGCTGTCTTGCCAGGTCAGGGCTGGAGTCTTGTCTGGCCAGGTCACCTGGAGTAACACTGCTGTCTGGCCAGGTCAGGGATGGAGTAACACTGCTGTCTGGCCGGGTCACTGGAGTAACACTGCTGTCTGGCCAGGTCAGGTCAGGGCTGGAGTAACACTGCTGTCTGGCCAGGTCAGGTCAGGTCAGGGCTGGAGTAACACTGCTGTCTGGCCAGGCCAGGGCTGGAGTAACACTGCTGTCTGGCCAGGTCCTGGACACTGCTGTCTGGCCAGGTCAGGGCTGGAGTAACACTGCTGTCTACAGGCCAGGTCAGGGCTGGAGTAACACTGCTGTCTGGCCAGGCCAGGTCCTACCTGCCTAGGTCCTACCTACAGGGCTGGAGTAACACTGCTGTCTGGCCAGGTCAGGTCAAGGCTACCTGCTGTCTGGTCACCAGGTCAGGGCTGGACCTGCTGTCTGGCCAGGTCCAGGGCTACCTACCAACTGCTGTCTGGCCAGGTCTCAGGGCTGGAGTGAGGTCAGGGCTGGAGTAACACTGCTGTCTGGCCAGGTCCTGGAGTAACACTGCTGTCTACCTCACATTACTGTCTGGCCGGGTCAGGGCTGACAGTGTGTGGTCAGGGCTGGATCTTTCTGGTAGGATTTTTGTGCACCTCCTGCTGTCTTCAGGGCTGGAGGCTGGTCCAGGTGGGCTGGAGTAACCTGAGGGCCAAAGTCTTGTCTGGCCAGGTGGGCTGGAGTTTGTCTGGCCAGGTCACTGGAGTAACTCACAGGTCCACTGCGAGGCCTCCTGGTCCAGGTCAGGGCTGGAGTAACAATGCTGTCTGGCCAGGTCAGGGCTGGAGTAACACTGCTGTCTGGCCAGGTCAGGTCAGGGCTGGAATAACACTGCTGTCTGGCCAGGTCAGGCTGGAGTCAGGGGTCAGGGCTGGAAACACTGCTGTCTGGCCAGGTCAGGTCAGGGCTGGAGGCTGTCTGGCCAGGTCAGTAGGGCTGGAGTAACACTGCTGTGGAGTAACACTGCTGTCTGGCCAGGTCCAGGTCTGGCCAGGTCAGGGCTGGAGTAACACTGCTGTCTGGCCAGGTCAGGGCTGGAGTAACATTGTCTGGCCAGGTCAGGGCTGGAGTCTGGTCTGGCCAGGTCAGGGCTGGAGTAACACTGCTGTCTGGCCAGGTCAGGTCAGGGCTGGAGTAACACTGCTGTCTGGCCAGGTCAGGTCAAGGCTAGAGTAACACTGCTGTCTGGCCAGGTCAGGTCAGGTCAGGGCTGGAGTAACACTGCTGTCTGGCCAGGTCAGGGCTGGAGTAACACTGCTGTCTGGCCAGGTCAGGGCTGGAGTAACACTGCTGTCTGGCCAGGTCAGGGCTGGAGTAACACTGCTGTCTAGCCAGGTCAGGGATGGAGTAACATTACTGTCTGGCCAGGTCAGGGCTGGAGTAACACTGCTGTCTGGCCAGGTCAGGTCAGGGCTGGAGTAACACTGCTGTCTGGTCAGGTCAGGTCAGGTCTAGAGTAACACTGCTGTCTGGCCAGGTGGAGTAACACTGCTGGGCTGGAGTAACACTGCTGTCTGGCCAGGTCAGGGCTGGAGTAACACTGCTGTCTGGCCAGGTCAGGTCAGGGCTGGAGTAACACTGCTGTCTGGTCAGGTCAGGTCAGGTCTAGAGTAACACTGCTGTCTGGCCAGGTCAGGGCTGGAGTAACACTGCTGTCTGGCCAGGTCAGGGCTGGAGTAACACTGCTGTCTGGCCAGGTCAGGTCAAGGCTAGAGTAACACTGCTGTCTGGTCAGGCCAGGTCAGGTCAGGTCTAGAGTAACACTGCTGTCAGGCCAGGTCAGGTCGGAGCTCATCATCTTCTATGGACCAGCCCTTCAGGCTACTTATTCACAGACAACAGCAGGTTAATCTGGAGAGAACGAGAACAGACACACAGAGCTAACAACATCCAGCATGACTCAATGTCACTCCAGACGCCACTACACACAGTATAAAATACATTGTGATCCCAATTGGATAACCTGAATAAAAGAAAGTTGATTAAATACACTTGTAAAAAGACCTTGAGATCCAACAGCCATCCTCAGTGCGAGAGTGATGCACCTTGTAATACCATGCCCTTGGTTCTGATTTTGTAGTGTAGCCAGTACAAGACTTGCCTGTTCCATAGAAGAGCAAGCGATGATCTGAAGGTCATCTCCACTGTATGCCTCCTGAATCACGGTGTGCAGTCTCTGAAACCCCTGCTGGATGTTGTTCTGTTGGAGAAAACAGCACGCTAGCCAGAGAGCTGCTGGAGAGAAATTACACCCCCACCGGTCCCCTTTGTATCCTAGTTGCCATGTCAACGCCATTGTTGTGCACTTAGATTCACTTAGATTAGCACTTAGCCGTACACAAAGAGCCACAATAATTACTGAACAATGATTTCTCTTTAACAAGCAAGATCGAGGCTGAAAATGGTAACTGAGCATTGCTCAGCCTCAGCGACCTGCTGAAAACGTCTATTTGTTTTGTAGGAGTGTACCAAAACCATCATGAGATCCCAAACAGGGTTAGCCTGGCTCCAAATCTGTTTGTGCTGTATTGTCATTTTTTGTCAGGAAAGCGCAAACCGATTTGGGACCAGGCTACTACAGGGTTTTTAAAAGGAGAATATGAGTTTCAATTCCTCCAGCGTGTAACAGACACCCACCCGAACAGGCTTGAAGAGGATAAACTCTGTGTCTCCGTTGGCCCGGTACAAGGACATGCTTTGTAACGTGCTTGGCAGCTTGCTCTTCATCACCCGGAAGGTAGGCATCACTATGTCGTTGATCTTGGCTAAAAGGGGAGGCACAGAAAGTCATTTTCCAGTTCCATGCCTTCCTTCCACCACATGATTTAGAGGTTCCACTGAAATATGATGCTACTGTTTCTTCCCCGGCTGTTATCCAAGGTTGTTGAGAGAGGTTGTGGGTGGGACCTCCTTGGATCACCATGGTCTTCAGAGTGGACACGTTAAACAACACAAAGCCTCACACAAGGACAACATGAGTAATCTCACACCTGCCAACCTTGAAGAATTTTGATGAGTACCACCTCAGTGCGGCGGTGGAACCCCCCCCACATTGTTCAAATCATAGGGAAATGCACATTTGTTGCCTAATAAGGATGTTGGCAGAAGGCTGCCAGGGTAGGAATGGTAAGCTATAGACTGTTAGGAGTACTTGGTAATTGGCTGCTCTTCAATCGCTAACTAGAAATGTTTTTAAATGTACAATCGGGGCTGTCCGTAGGAGTTTCTAACAAGGTGATGCTGATGTATGCCTAAGGCTGGGTAGGGGGATGTCTGGAGGGGTGTCAGCCAACTTCCCCCTCAGAATGTAACTATTTGTTTTTAAAAACCTATAACTGCTGTTTCCTGAAACCTACTGCAGAGTCTTAAATTATATCAAACAAAGTAGCCAACGCAGAAGTCAGGTGTTTGATCGTTAATAAAATTGAGGTTGACACTTTTAATGACACTTTTACATTTTCTAGGTGAAATTTGGGGAGGGGGGTAATGATCATTGTAATTAATAGGTGTCTTTATGTGGATAGTCTAGTGACAATGTAAACTGTTTTAATTGTATAGTAGTCTAGCATACTGTGAACTGTTTGGAATATGAAACAAGTGAACTAGGCCTATATGAGTTTGTATCAGATCACCATCCTTCACCTCATCCATCAAGTTAGGTCTGACTACTAGGCTACCAATCATTCAACATGCCTTGTTTTCATTGGTGAACTGCCTTATGACAGCATGAGCAACCTACTGTTAATTAACATACAGTACAGCTTACAGTGCCTTCAGAAAGTACATACAGTGCCTTGCGAAAGTATTCGGCCCCCTTGAACTTTGCGACCTTTTGCCACATTTCAGGCTTCAAACATAAAGATATAAAACTGTATTTTTTTGTGAAGAATCAACAACAAGTGGGACACAATCATGAAGTGGAACGACATTTATTGGATATTTCAAGAAAATTATTCAAAATTATTCAGCCCCCTTAAGTTAATACTTTGTAGCGCCACCTTTTGCTGCGATTACAGCTGTAAGTCGCTTGGGGTATGTCTCTATCAGTTTTGCTGAAAAAATGAAAATAAAACATATCTTTTGATTAAATAAGTATTCAACCCCCTGAGTTAATACATGTTAGAATTACAGATGTGAGTCTTTCTGGGTATGTCTCTATGAGCCTCGCATACCTGGATTGTACAATATTAGCCCATTATTCTTTTACAAATTCTCAAAGCTCTGTCAAGTTGATCATTGCTAGACAGCCATTTTCAAGTCTTGCTATAGAGTTACAAGACGATTTAGGTTATTGCGTTTTAGGTTATTGTCCTGCTGAAAGGTGGATTTGTCTCCCAGTGTCTGGTGGAAAGCAGACTGAACCAGGTTTTCCTCTATAATTTTGCCTTTGCTTGGCTCTATTAAATTTATTTTTATTTAAAAAAAACTCCCTAGTCCTTGATGATGAAAGGCATACCCATAACATGATGCAGCCACCACCATGCTTGAAAACATGAGGAGTGGTACTCAGTGATGAGCTGTGTTGGATTTGCCTAAAACAATAGTGCTTCGTAATCAGGACAAAAAGTTAATTTCTTTGCCACATTTTTTGCCGTTTTACTTTAGTGCCTAATAGCAAATGCATGTTTTGGAATATTTTTATTATGTAAAGGCTTCATTCTTTTTGACTCAGTCATTTAGGTTATTATTGTGGAGTAACTAAACTCATGAATACCTTACTGCAAATAGCCATTAGAATGACATTAGATACACATTGAACAAAATAAAGTCATGCCTTGTATCTGGCTACCAACTTGTGCCAGAACTCTATTTCCACAAGGGGGAAATGCATGTATCAATCAATAGACTATGAAATGGCTTACTTCACCATTGCTTTAAAAAAAACTCAGCAAAAATTAAAAGTCCCTTTTACAAGACTCTCTTTCAAAGATAATTCGTAAAAATCCAAATAACTTCACAGATCTTCGTTGTAAAGACTTTAAACACTGTTTCCCATGCTTGTTCAGTGAACCATAAACAATTAATGAACATGCACCTGTGGAACGGTTGTTAAGACACTAACAGCTTACAGAGGTAGGCAATTAAAGGTCTCAGTTATGAAAACTTAGGACACTAAAGAGGCCTTTCCACTGACTCGGAAAAACACCAAAAGAAAGATGCCCAGGGTCCCTGCTCATCTGTGTGAACGTGCCTTATGCATGCTGCAAGGAGGCATGAGGACTGCAAATGTGGCCAGGGCAATACATTGCACTGTCTGTACTGTGAGACGCCTAACACAGTGCTACAGGGAGACAGGATGGACAGCTGATCGTCCTCGCAGTGGCAAACCACGTGTAACAACACCTGCACAGGATCGGTACATCCGAACATCACACCTGTGGGACAGGTACAGGATGGTAACAACAACAACTGCCTGAGTTACACCAGGAACGCACAATCCCTCCATCAGTGCTCAGACTGTCCGCAATAGGCTGAGAGAGGCTGGACTGAGGGCTTGTAGGCCTGTTGTAAGGCAGGCCTGTTTGTAAGGCAGGTCCTCACCAGACATCACCGGCAACAACGCCATCTATGGGCACAAACCCACCGTCGCTGGACCAGACGGGACTGGCAAAAAGTGCTCTTCACTGACGAGTCGTGGTTTTGTCTCACTAGCGGTGAGTCGGATTCACGTTTTTCTTCTAAGGAATGAGCGTTACACCGAGGCCTGTACTCTGGAGTGGGATCGATTTGGAGGTGGAGGGTCAGTCTGGGGTGGTGTGTCACAGCATCATCGGACTGACCTTGTAGTCATTGCAGGCAATCTCAAAGCTGTGCATTACAGGGAAGATATCCTCCTCCCTCATGTGGTACCCTTTCTGCAGGCTCATCCTGACATGACCCTCCAGCATGACAATGCCACCAGCCATACTGCTTGTTCTGTGCGTGATTTCCTGCAAGACAGGAATGTCAGTGTTCTGTCGTGGCCAACGAAGAGCCCGGATCTCAATCCCATTGAGCACATCTGGGACCTGTTGGATCGGAGGGTGATGGCTAGGGCCATTCCCCCCAGGAATGTCTGGGAACTTGCAGATGCCTTGGTGGAAGAGTGGGGTAACATCTCACAGCAAGAACTGGCAAATCTGGTGCAGTCCATGAGGAGGAGATGCACTGCAGTACTTAATGCAGCTGGTGGCCACACCAGATACTGACTGTTACTCTTGAACCCCCTTTGTTCAGGGACACACATTATTCAATTTATGTTAGTCACATGTCTGTGGAACTTGTTCAGTTTGTCTCAGTTGTTGAATCTTATGTTCATACAAATATTTACACGTGAGAGGACGTTTCTTTTTTTGCTGAGTTTACAATGTAGTTGATCTAACCTCAGGTTTCTCTATTCACAGCCATTTAAAAAGATGCACTGTGCAGAAATCCATAACCCAAAATATTTTATTTTCAGCTGGTGTACAAAACCGAACGTAAAAGACGCAAAAACTAAACTTAAGGCCGGGAAGCATAGAAATTGCGCACATAGAACAGATCTACTGCTTCTTAGACTTGCTTTCAATGGGAATGACAATGTACAGTCCTATGTGGATTTGGTCGGGTTGCCCCAAAATGTGACATATTGCTGCTTTAACTCTAAGTGTTTTAAAGTCACCACTGGCCTCATGCTGAAATCCCCAAGTAGTTTCCTTCCTCTCCGGCAACTGAGTTAGGAGGATGCCTGTATCTTTGTAGTGACTGGTTGTATTGATACACCATCCAAAGTGTACAGTGCAGTCGGAAAGTATTCAGACCCCTTGACTATTACCACATTTTATTACGTTACAGCCTTATTCTAAAATTGATTAAATTAAAACAATCCTCAATCTACACACAATACCCCATAATGACAAAGCGAGAACAGGTTTAGAAATTTTAGCAAATTTCTACATAAAAAAAAAAGATAATACCTTATTTACATAAACATTCAGACCAACTGCTATGAGACTCGAAATTGAGTGCAGGTGCATCCTGTTTCCATTGATCATCCTTGAGATGTTACAACTTCTTTGGAGTTCACCTGTGGTAAATTCAATTGATGACATAATTTGGAAAGGACCACACCAGTCTGTATAAGGTCCCACAGTTGACAGCGCATGTCAGAGCCAAAAACTCTCAGACCATGAGAAACAAGATTCTCTGGTCTGATGAAACCAAGATTGAACTCTTTAGCTTGAATGCCAAGCGTCACGTCTGGAGGAAACCTGGCACCATCCCTACGGTGAAGCATGGTGGTGGCAGCATCATGCTGTGGGGATGTTTTTCAGCGGCAGGGACTGGGAGACTAGACAGGATTAAGGCAAGATGAATGGAGCAATGTACAGAGAGATCCTTGGTGAAAACCTGCTCCAGAGCGCTCAGGATCTCAGACTGGGGCAAAGGTTCTCCTTCCACCAGGACAACGACCCTAAGTACACATCCAAGACAACGCAGGAGTGGCTTGTCCTTGAATGTCCTTGAGTGGCACAGCCAGAGTCCGGACTTG
The DNA here is from genome assembly GCF_023373465.1 of Oncorhynchus keta. Taxonomy (NCBI): domain Eukaryota; kingdom Metazoa; phylum Chordata; class Actinopteri; order Salmoniformes; family Salmonidae; genus Oncorhynchus; species Oncorhynchus keta. Next base: position 7,974,341 of record NC_068454.1, read on the forward strand.
AACCCAATCGAACATCTCTGGAGAGACCTGAAAAACATACCTGACAGAGCTTGAGAGAATCTGCGGAGAAGAATAGGAGAAACTCCCCAAATACAAGTGCCAAGCTTGTAGTGTCATACCCATAAAGATCCGAGGCCGTAAAGCTTCAACAAAGTACTGAGTAAAAGGTCTGAATACTTAAGTAAATGTGATATATTTTTATAAATTCTTAAAACCTGTTTTTGCTTTGTCATTATGGGGTATTGTGTGAAGATTGATGAGGGAAAATAACAATTTCATCTATTTTAGAATAAGGCTGTAACGTAACAAAATGTGGAAAAAGTCAAGGGGTCTGAATACTTTCCGAATGCACTGTAAATAATAATTTCACCATGCTCAAAGGGATATATATATATATATTATTTTCATCTACCAATAGTTGCCTTTCTTTGTGAGGCATTGAAAAACATCCCTGGTCTGTGTCATTGAATATGTGCTTGAAATTCACTGCTTGAATGAGGGACCTAACAGACAATTCTACGCGTGGGGTAGTCATTCAACAATCATGTTCAACACTATTATTTCAAACAGAGTTAGTCCATGCAGATCATCTGCCTTGGTAAGCACATTCTTACTGCTGAAGTTATTTAGGCTTGCAATAACATAGGGATTGAATACTTGACTCAAGACATTTCAGCTTTAGATGTTTTATTAACTTCTAGAAACATAATTCCACTTTGACATTATGGGGTATTGTGTGTTGGCAAGTGACACAAAATCTAAATCTAATCAATTTTAAATTCAAGCTGTGTGAATACTTTATGAAGACACTTTCTTTCAAGAGGACAGATCAAGAAGTGATTAATGAACATAATTCTACTGTTGTAACAGTCTAAAGCATGAAGCACACAGAGAATCTCACTGCTGATAGACTGGGACTCATCACAGCGTGAGGCCCTTCCTTCTCTTGCAAGAACAAAAAGTGGTACCTGCTGCGTACCAACCCGGTAGCGACGATCGCAATGCTCATCATTGGCCAACAGCTTGACTTTGAGCCAATCAGAGAGTACGAACCCTCCCGTGTGAGAGGCAAAGACATTTAATAAATGAGGGTATTTTCTCCATACATCCGCAGATGAGCCAGTCACACTTCATATGCATTGGCAGCTAGCTAAGTGCGCAAACGCAATGCACACAACACTAAATACTTCCTCCAAACTAGCTAACCAGTGACCTTTCCCCTACACCCAAAATAGTAATTAAAACAGAAGTGGATGGCAGAGAACATGTCTACCGTTTACCCTCACTTCCTGGACAGAACAGAGCCTGAGATATACCGTTTACCCTCACTTCCTGGACAGAACAGAGCCTGAGATATACCGTTTACCCTCACTTCCTGGACAGAACAGAGCCTGAGATATACAGTTTACCCACTCTTCCTGGACAGAACAGAGCCTGAGATATACAGTTTACCCTCACTTCCTGGACAGAACAGAGCCTGAGATATACAGTTTACCCTCACTTCCTGGACAGAACAGAGCCTTAGATATCCAGTTTTAGAAACTTCATCCTGTCAGCATTATATGGCAACACTGGAATATTTATAGAGCACAGGGCTGCGGGCCAGAAGGTTGTGGGTTCATAGACCACCCTGGACAGGAGTAGGGGTGGAAAGATCTCCTTTATAGTAAAAGCATAGCATGAATCTATCATCATGTTTGCAGGTCTGAAAAAAAATAAAGGCCTTTAACAAAAATGTCATGCAATTCTTCGTAATTTTACACATTAGTAGAATCTTTTTTAATAATACCACACAAATTCCAGGCTAAGAACGGACAGAGAGATAGGCCTATGTGTTCATCTGACAGGCTAAGAACGGACAGAGAGATAGGCCTATGTGTTCATCTGACAGGCTAAGAACGGACAGAGAGATAGGCCTATGTGTTCATCTGACAGGCTAAGAATGGACAGAGAGATAGGCCTATGTGTTCATCTGACAGGCTAAGAATGGACAGAGAGATAGGCCTATGTGTTCATCTGACAGGCTAAGAATGGACAGAGAGATAGGCCTATGTGTTCATCTGACAGGCTAAGAATGGACAGAGAGATAGGCCTATGTGTTCATCTGACAGGCTAAGAATGGACAGAGAGATAGGCCTATGTGTTCATCTGACAGGCTAAGAACGGACAGAGAGATAGGCCTATGTGTTCATCTGACAGGCTAAGAATGGACAGAGAGATAGGCCTATGTGTTCATCTGACAGGCTAAGAAGATGGGCCTATGGACAGAGAGATAGGCCTATGTGTTCATCTGGCTAAGAACGGACAGGCTAAGAATGGACAGAGAGATAGGCCTATGTGTTCATCTGACAGGCTAAGAACGGACAGAGAGATAGGCCTATGTGTTCATCTGACAGGCTAAGAATGGACAGAGAGATAGGCCTATGTGTTCATCTGACAGGCTAAGAAGGCGGACAGAGAGATAGGCCTATGTGTTCATCTGACAGGCTAAGAATGGACAGAGAGATAGGCCTATGTGTTCATCTGACAGGCTAAGAATGGACAGAGAGATAGGTTCATCTGACCTATGTGTGTCATCTGACAGGCTAAGAATGGACAGAGAGATAGGCCTATGTGTTCATCTGACAGGCTAAGAATGGACAGAGAGATAGGCCTATGTGTTCATCTGACAGGCTAAGAACGGACAGAGAGATGGGCCTATGTGTTCATCTGACAGGCTAAGAATGGACAGAGAGATAGGCCTATGTGTTCATCTGACAGGCTAAGAACGGACAGAGAGATAGGCCTATGTGTTCATCTGACAGGCTAAGAACGGACAGAGAGATAGGCCTATGTGTTCATCTGACAGGCTAAGAATGGACAGAGAGATAGGCCTATGTGTTCATCTGACAGGCTAAGAACGGACAGAGAGATAGGCCTATGTGTTCATCTGACAGGCTAAGAACGGACAGAGAGATAGGCCTATGTGTTCATCTGACAGGCTAAGAACGGACAGAGAGATAGGCCTATGTGTTCATCTGACAGGCTAAGAACGGACAGAGAGATAGGCCTATGTGTTCATTTGACAGGCTAAGAATGGACATGTTCATCTTATCCTATTTCTCCAATACCAAATCAGTGCATCTTGTTTGCAAATAATTGAATAATTAGGAATCTGAGCTTGGTACTTTCAAAAGTTAGGTCTACCTGTCCACCACAGACAGAGTAGGTCTACCTGTCCACCACAGACAGAGTAGGTCTACCTGTCCACCCCAGACAGAGTAGGTCTACCTGTCCACCCCAGACAGAGTAGGTCTACCTGTCCACCACAGACACAGAAGGTCTACTGACACAGGCAAATGTAATCTTTAACTGCTGGCTACTCTTGGTCCGTGGCTTAACCCAACGAGAGAAGGTCAAAGCTGTCTGGGTTTAAACATCTTCTATTGTACAGAAAGTGAATAGCTTAACAAATTTACAGTGACAGAATTACATTTCCACGCAAAAGACATTTTTTGGTCTACCTTGGCTATAGAAGATTGTAGCTCAGCCTCTTAATGTCAAAGAAACTAAAACAATGATGTTCCCATAATGCATCAGTCACGTCTTTCCCAGGTATTTTACAGCTTGTTTCTAGCATAAAGCATCACAGACCAAAAACGCTATTATAGATCACTTTATATAATTGGATCCGTAAGCTAACAAATCAAATGTATTTATAAAGCCCTTCTTACATCAGCTGATATCTCAAAGTGCTGTACAGAAACCCAGCCTAAAACCCCAAACAGCAAGCAATGCAGGTGTTAGAAGCATGGTGGCTAGGAAAATTCCCTAGAAAGGCTGGAACCTAGAAAGAAACCTAGAGAGGAACCAGGCTCTGAGGGGTGACCAGTCCTCTTCTGGTTGTGCCGGGTGGAGATTATAAGAGTACACGGCCATTAAGGCCAGATTGTTCTTCAAGATGTTCAAACATTCATAGATGACCAACAGGGTGAAATAACAAATCACAGTGGATATACAGTGGGGCAAAAAAGTCAGCCACGAATTGTGCAAGTTCTCCCACTTAAAAAGATGAGAGAGGCCTGTAAAATACTTATTTTTCACCATAATTAGCAAATACATTCATTAAAAATCCTACAATGTGATTTTCTGGATTTGTTTTCTCATTTTGTCTGTCATAGTTGAAGTGTACCTATGATGAAAATTACAGGCCTCTCTCATATTTTTAAGTGGGAGAACTTGCACAATTGGTGGCTGACTAAATACTTTTTTGCCCCACTGTAGCTGGTTTGTAGCATAATGCATCACCGATCAAAGCGCTGTTATAAATTACTTGATATCATTCAAATCGGTTTTATTTTCTTCAAAATCTTGCTAACAAAAGGGTAGACCTGCATTTAAAAAATATATATATTTAATAAAATGAAGGACTAAGGCCTCTCTCAATTCGAGTCTTGGTTTTAACATAACAGCCCTTAACTGACACGGAGGGAGTCTTTTTAAAGTAGGCATGGTGGGAGGAGGAATTGACTGACAAATCTATGGATATAGTTGTCTATAGCCTAATTTCATCAGTCAAACAGAAATTGGCTCCAACACAAAGCCCATTTTGGTGTTAGTAAAGTCTAATTAAAATGAAGACGGTTCAAATTAATGTCTTCTGGAATTTGCCTACTTTCAGCACCATGTACTGTCGATTTCTGATTGGTTGTGCCCCGGCTGCTGCTTCAAGTAAATCACTAGAGTCTGGCTTATTCACAATAATATCAATAACTCTGATAAATACATCGTGGGAAAGAAACACATTGTTTGTATTAAAATCAAATCATAGCAAGCTATCAAAGTTGACCTCCTGTCCTCCTTCTCAAACTGAACAGAACATAGGCTATACGCTAATCTGCGTAGAAGACACAGAATTTGGGGGAATTAGACCTAATGCATTTTTTCTTTGACTCCTGAACTGCCAACGTACAGTAGGTCCTACACACCACAGCCACTGGTTAGGCAGCACACAACGTTTTTGATCGGCAAGAGCAGAGCAGGCCGGCGCTCAGGGTTGGAATATCCATTGCAGTGTGTAATGCAGCCTAGTTTTATTTACACCATCCCAGCAGCCATCTTAGAAATACAACTTTGCTCTGTGCTTCTCCAATCACGCGCTTCGTAGCTTGTAGCCTATAAATCATTTGATTGAGACCACACTGAATAGCCAAAGGCGCACTTGATATTTCGCGCCCAGCAGAGAATCAGAGACGGGGGCGGCATCGATATACACTGAGGGTACAATTATTATTATAGTTCGTAAAAAAAAAAAATGTAACCTTCATTTAAAACTAGGCAGGTCAGTTAACAACAAATTCGTTTTTACAATGACGGCCTACCCCAGCCACACCTGGACGACGCTGGGCCAATTGTGCGCCGCCCTGTGGGACTCCCAATCACGGCCAGATGTGATACAGCCTGGATTCCAACCAGGGAGACGCCTCTTGCACTGAACTGCATTGCCTTACACCGCAGCGCCACTCGGGAGCGCAACTGCTCTTTCCATGACATAGACTGACCAGGTGAATCCAGGTGAAAGCTATGATCCCTTATTAATGTCACTTGTTAAATCCACTTCAATTCAGTGTAGATGAAGGGGAGGAGACGTGTTAAAGATGGATTTATAAGCCTTGAGACAATTGAGACATGTATTGTATATTTGCCATTCAGAGGGTGAATGGGCAAGACAAAATATTGAAGTGCCTTTGAACGGGGTATGGTTCTGTAGTAGGTGCCAGGGGCACCGGTGTCGAAAACTACAACACTGCTGGGTTTCAAGCTTAACAGTTTCGTGTGTGTATCAAGAATGGTCCACCACCTAAAGGACATCCAGCCAACTTGACAAAACTATGGGAATATCGGCCAGCATCCCTGTGGAACACTTTCAACATCTTGTAGAGAGAGTCCAGTTCTCTGTAACAATTGTTACAGTCATATTATTTCACTGTATCACAATTCCAGTGGGTCAGAAGTTTACATACATTAAGTTGACTGTGCCTTTAAACAGCTTGGAACATTTCAGAAAATGATGTCATGGCTTTAGAAGCTTCTGATAGGCTAATTTACATAATTTGAGTCAATTGGAGGTGTACCTGTGGATGTATTTCAAGGCCTACCTTAAAAATCAGTGTTCTTTGCTTGACATCATGGGAACATCAAAAGAAATCAGCCAAGACCGCAGAATTTTTTTTGTAGACCTCCATAAGTCTGGTTCAACGCCCGAAGGTACCACGTTCATCTGTACAAACACTAGTACGCAAGTATTTTTAAAAATGTTTTTATTTTTAAGTTGACTGAGAACACTTTCTCATTTAAAGCAATGACCTGGGGAATAGTTACAGGGGAGAGGAGGGGGATGAATGAGCCAATTGTAAACTGTGGATTATTAGGTGACCGTGATGGTTTGAGGGCCAGATTGGGAATTTAGCCAGGACACGGGGTTAACACCCCTACTCTTACGATAAGTGCCATGGGATCTTTAATGACCTCAGAGAGTCAGGACACCTGTTTAACGTCCCATCCGAAAGAATGCACCTACACAGGGCAATGTCCCCAATCACTGACACGGAGGGAGGCTATTTAAACACCATGTGACCACGCAGCCTTCATACCGCTCAGGAAGGAGACGGGTTCTGTCTCCTAGAGATGAACGTACTTTGGTGTGAAAAGTGCAAATCAATCCAAGAACAACAGCAAAGGACCTTGTGAAGATGCTGGAGGAAACAGGTACAAAAGTATCTGTATCCACAGTAAAACAAGTCCTATATCAACCTGACCTGAAATGCCGCTCAGCAAGGAAGAAGCCACTGCTCCAAAACCGCCATAAAAAAGCCAGACTACGGTTTGCAACTGCACATGGGGACAAAGATTGTACTTTTTGGAGAAATGTCCTCTGGTCTGATGAAACAAAAATAGAACTGTTTGGCCATAATGACCATCGTTATGTTTGGAGGAAAAGGGGGGATGCTTGGCAGGCCGAAGAACACCATCCCAACCGTGAAGCACGGGGGTGGAAGCATCATGTTGTGCAGTCAGAGCCCCAGGCTACGTCTGCCTGTCCTCTCCTCGGTCTGACTTACACGTTACCTTGGTGGGGGTCTACGTCCTTCTCCCAGTCAATGTAGTGTTCTTTTATCTCAGGTGATCCCTAAGGTCCAACAGAGACAGAGAGACAGAGTTTAGTTACTTGTACAGGGCATTGGCCAATTAATTGGGGCCGATTTCAAGTTTTCATAACAATCGGTAATCAGCACTTTTGGCCGCCGATTATGGCGCTCCATTGCACTCCACGAGGAGACTGCGTGGCAGGCTGACCACCTCATACGCGACTGCAGCAAGGAGCCAAGATAAGTTGCTAGCTAGCATTAAACTTATCCAGCAACTTATCTTATAAAAAAAACAATCAAACTACACATGGTTGATGATATTACTAGTTTAACTAGCTTGTCCTGCGTTGCAAATAATCAACGTGGTGCCTTTCATTTTATCATCGAATCACAGCCTACTTCGCCAAACGGGTGATGATTTAATAAGCGTATTCTCAAAAAAAACACTGTCGTTGCACCAATGTACCGAACCATAAACATCAATGCCTTTCTTAAAATCAATACACAAGTATATTTTTTTAAACCTGCATATTTAGCCCGTAAGCAATATTAACTTGGGAAATTGTGTCACTTCTTTTGCGTTCTGTGCAAACAGAGCCAGGGTATATGCAGCAGTTTGGGCCACCTGGCTTGTTTAAAACTATGTAAAGACCATTTCTTCCTAACAAAGACCGTAATTCATTTGCCCGAATTTTACATAATTATGACATAACATTGAAGGTTGTGCAATGTAACAGCAATATTTAGACCTATGGATGCCACCTGCTCGATAAAATACGGAACGGTTCCTTATTTCACTAAAGATTTTGTTTTCGAAACGATAGTTTCCAGCAGCTCTTCGCAATGCTTGAAGCACAGCGCTGTTAATGACATCAAGCCTATCAACTCCCGAGATTAAGCTGACAATACTATAGTGCCTATAAGAACTTCCTATAGTCAAAGGAAAAAGGAAATACAAATGGTATAGAGAGAAATAGTCCTAATAATTCCTATAATAACTACAACTGGGAATATAGAAGACTCATGTTAAAGGGAACCATCAGCTTTCACATGTTCTTATGTTCTGAACAAGGAAGTTAAACGTTAGCTTTCTTACATGGCACATATTGCACTTTTACTTTCTTCTCCAACACTGTGTTTTTGCATTACTTAAACCAAATTGAACATGTTTCATTATTAATTTGAGACCAAATGGATTTTTATTTATGTATTATATTATTAAAAGTTAGTTAGTTACTAGTAACTGGTATTGCAGATGAGGTCCAACAGTTTAGTAACTAACTAACCTATCTCTGTACATAGTACATAGTAATATAGTAATATAGATGAGGTCCAGAGAGAGGTTAGTTAGTTACTAGTACTGTAGATGAGGTCCAAAGAGAGGTTAGTTACTAGTACATAGTACTGTAGATGAGGTCCAGACAGAGGTTAGTTTCTAGTACATAGTACTATAGATTTGGTCCAGAGAGAGGATAGTTAGTTACTAATACTGTAGATGAGGTCTAGAGAGAGGTTAGTTAGTTACTAGTACATAGTACTGTAGATTAGGTCCAGAGAGAGGTTAGTTACTAGTATATAGTATTGTAGATTAGGTCCAGAAAGTGGTTAGTTACTAGTAACGGGTATTGTAGATTAGGTCCAGAGAGTGGTAAGTTACTAGTATATAGTATTGTAGATTAGGTCCTGAGAGTGGTTAGTTACTAGTAACTGGTATTGTAGATTAGGTCCAGAGAGTGGTTAGTTACTAGTATATAGTATTGTAGATTAGGTCCTGAGAGTGGTTAGTTACTAGTAACTGGTATTGTAGATTAGGTCCAGAGAGAGATTAGTTACTAGTAACTGGTATTGTAGATTAGGTCCAGAGAGAGATTAGTTACTAGTAACTGGTATTGTAGATGAGGGACCTCCCAAATGACATATATGAGGTTTTCTGACATAGAAACTCCTGGTCCTATATGTGTAGGATGTATTTAAACTAAATCTAAAGAACTTTACCTCTAAGAGACATTCTAGGATGGCATTGGGGCTGTAGAGTCTGAAGAAACTAGGTACAGATTTGAGGTTCATCCTTTTGAAGGCAGCATCTGATTTGAAACAGGAAAATAAAAGATGCATCTTGCTGCAGAAGGATTAGAGTGCTCTCTAGTGTTACAAATTAAATCCGCCCTTGGAAGTACCAGAACAGGAGCAATTCTACCGGCGGCTAGATAAGGCTATACAGTAACTCAAGTTATAATGTTATAATAATAGCCATGTGCATTTGGACACAACAGTCACTGATTATGCTAATGTGATGACATGTTTTAAAGGAACCTCTTCTGCCCCTCCTCACCATCTCACCTCTGGTTCTCTTCAGGTCCAGAGAGATCTCCTTGATGGCAAAGTCTGTGTGGAATGTTCCCTCATGATAAACAGGTGTTTGATCAGAAACAGCTGACCGTCTACTTGTGTCCGAACAAGATGAGGTAGTAGTTTTGGAATTGTTAGCTAGATTACTGGTTGGTTATTACTGCATTGTCGGAACTAGAAGCACAAGCATTTCGCTACACTCGCATTAACATCTGCTAACCATGTGTATGTGACAAATAAAAGTTGATTTGATTTGATTTGATAGATTAAACCATACCAGTAACTTTAACATCAGAATATTTCAAATGTTAACCTTTTCCCCCCCAAAAAGAAAACCAGTATTGATCCATTTAAGAAGGAAAAAGGTGAAGAGGTTTTGGAAGGACACCCTTTACAGTCAGAAATGTAGACCCCCGAGGCCAGTTTATTAGGTATAACTATCTAGTACCGGGTCAGACCGCCCTTTGCCTCCAGAACAGTCTTAATTCTTTGGGGGTGTGGGAACATTACTCAATTGGCATCAAGGGACCTAACATGTGCCAGGAAAACACTCCCCACACCATCACACCACCGCCACCAGCCTGTACCGTTGACACCAGGCAGGATGGGGCCATGGACTCATACTGCTCACACCAAATCCTGACTCTGCCATCAACATGACGAAACAGGAACCGGTATTCGACGGACCAGGCAATGTTTTTCCACTTTTCAATCGTCCAGTGTTCGTGGTCATGTGTCCAATGGAGCCGATTCTTGTTTTTAGCTGAGATGTCGTTCTGCACTGTTGTACTGCTCTGTTAATTGTCTGTTTGTCTGCCCGTCTGTTAGCTTGCACGATTCTTGCCATTCTCCTTCGATCTCTCTCATCAACGAGCAGTTTTTGACCACAGGACCACCGACCGCGTGTTTTTTGTTTGTTGCACTGTTCTCTGTAAACCCCAGGAGGACATTTCTGAGAAACTGGAACTGGCACCGACGATCATACCTCGCTCGAAGTCGCTTAGGGCACTCGTTTGGCCCATTCAAACATTCAAATGGAACAGTAGTAACTGCATGCCCGTCTGCCTGCTTTACACAGCAAGCCATGGCCACGTGACTCACTGTGTGTAGGAGAGAACCATTTTGGTGTATCTGATAAACTGGCCACTGGATGCATTACGTGCATCGCATTGTCCTTGTGCCTGAAATAAATCTGCAGCAATCTTGTTCTTGAGGATGACATCAGAGGCTTTGAGCAGGGACTGAATGCAGGCAGATAAGGCCTCTTGAGATAAGCCCTGGAAGGCTGCTCTCTGGAGGGACAACAAATCCCACACATCAATAGGGTGGATGGCATCAACACAGGGACAACAGGGTGGATGGCATCAACACAGGGACAACAGGGTGGATGGCATCAACACAGGGACAACAGGGTGGATGGCATCAACACAGGGACAACATGGTGGACAGCATCAACACAGGGACAACAGGGTGGATGGCATCAACACAGGGACAACATGGTGGACAGCATCAACACAGGGACAACAGGGTGGACAGCATCAACACAGGGACAACAGGGTGGACAGCATCAACACAGGGACAACATGGTGGATGGCATCAACACAGGGACAACAGGGACAACAGGGTGGACAGCATCAACACAGGGACAACATGGTGGATGGCATCAACACAGGGACAACAGGGACAACAGGGTGGACAGCATCAACACAGGGACAACAGGGTGGATGGCATCAACACAGGGACAACAGGGTGGATGGCATCAACACAGGGACAACAGGGTGGATGACATCAACACAGGGACAACAGGGTGGATGGCATCAACACAGGGACAACAGGGACAACAGGGTGGATGGCATCAACACAGGGACAACAGGGTGGACATCATCAACACAGGGACAACATGGTGGATGGCACATCTATACACATGTAGAACTTGGATAAGCAGACCAGCGTCCGTCTGACTGTAGGGTACCACATACCATACATACCAAGCGGTATTAGTCTATACTACCTGTATGCAAGGACCAGAGAGAGAGAAATTACAACAGTAAGACCATTCATAACTTATAAAGAGAAGACTCCTGTGTTCCAGTGGCACGTTGTGTTAGCTAATCCAAGTTTATAATTTTAAAAGGCTAATTGATCATTAGAAAACCCTTTTGCAATTATGTTAGCACAGCTGCAAACTGTTGTTCTGATTAAAGAAGCAATAAAACTGGCCTTTTTCAGACTAGTTGAATATCTGGAGCATCAGCATTTGTGGGTTCGATTACAGGCTGAAAATGGCCAGAAACAAATAACCTTCTGAAACTCGTCAGTCTATTCTTGTTCTGAGAAATGAAGGCTATTCCGTGAGAGAAATTGCCAAGAAAGTGAAGATCTCGTACAACACTGTGTACTACTCCCTTCATAGAACAACACAAACGGGCTCTAACCATTATAGAAAGAGGAGTGGGAGGCCCCGGTGCAACTGAGCAAGAGGACAAGTACATTAGTGTCTAGTTTAAGAAACAGACGCCTCACAAGTCCTCAACTTTAAGCTTCATTAAATAGTACCTGCAAAACAGCAGTCTCAACGTCAACACTAGAGAGGAACCAACTATGAGGGGTGGCCAGTCCTCTTCTGGCTGTGCCGGGTGGAGATTATAACAGAACATGGCCAAGATGTTCAAATGTTCATAAATGACCAGCATGGTCAAATACTAGGTCTGGGACAGGTAGCACGTCTGGTGAACAGGTCAGGATTCCATAGCCGCAGGCAGGTGGACTGGGGACATGTGGACTGGGGACAGCAAGGAGTCATCATGCCAGGTAGTCCTGAGGCATGGTCCTAGGTCCTCCGAGAGAGAGAAAGAAAGAGAGAAAGAGAGAATTAGAGAGAGCATACTTAAATTCACACAGGACACCGGATAAGACAGGACAAGTACTCCAGATATAACAAACTGACCCTAGCCCGACACATAAACTACTGCAGCCTAAATACTGGAGGCTGAGACAGGAGGGGTCAGGAGACACTGTGGCCCCATCCGATGATACCCCCGGACAGAGCCAAACAGGAAGGATATAACCCCACCCACTTTACCAAAGCACAGCCCCCACACCACTAGAGGGATATCTTCAACCACCAACTTACCATCCTGAGACAAGGCCGAGTATAACCCACAAAGATCTCCGCCACGGCACAACATCGGGGGGGGGGCAACCCAGACAGGAAGATCACATCAGTGACTCAACCCACTCAGTGACGCACCCCTCCTAGGGACAGCATGAAAGAGCACCAGTAAGCAGCAGTAAGCAGCAGTAAGCAGCAGTAAGCACCAGTAAGCACCAGTAAGCACCAGTAAGCAGCAGTAAGCACCAGTAAGCAGCAGTAAGCAGCAGTAAGCAGCAGTAAGCAGCAGTAAGCAGCAGTAAGCACCAGTAAGCAGCAGTAAGCACCAGTAAGCAGCAGTAAGCACCAGTAAGCACCAGTAAGCACCAGTAAGCAGCAGTAAGCAGCAGTAAGCACCAGTAAGCACCAGTAAGCAGCAGTAAGCACCAGTAAGCAGCAGTAAGCAGCAGTAAGCACCAGTAAGCACCAGTAAGCAGCAGTAAGCAGCAGTAAGCACCAGTAAGCACCAGTAAGCACCAGTAAGCAGCAGTAAGCACCAGTAAGCAGCAGTAAGCAGCAGTAAGCAGCAGTAAGCAGCAGTAAGCACCAGTAAGCACCAGTAAGCAGCAGTAAGCAGCAGTAAGCACCAGTAAGCACCAGTAAGCAGCAGTAAGCACCAGTAAGCACCAGTAAGCACCAGTAAGCACCAGTAAGCACCAGTAAGCAGCAGTAAGCAGCAGTAAGCACCAGTAAGCAGCAGTAAGCACCAGTAAGCAGCAGTAAGCACCAGTAAGCACCAGTAAGCACCAGTAAGCACCAGTAAGCACAAGTAAGCACCAGTAAGCACCAGTAAGCACCAGTAAGCACCAGTAAGCACCAGTAAGCAGCAGTAAGCACCAGTAAGCAGCAGTAAGCACCAGTAAGCACCAGTAAGCACCGGTAAGCACCAGTAAGCACCAGTAAGCACCAGTAAGCAGCAGTAAGCAGCAGTAAGCAGCAGTAAGCACCAGTAAGCACCAGTAAGCACCAGTAAGCAGCAGTAAGCACCAGTAAGCACCAGTAAGCACCAGTAAGCAGCAGTAAGCAGCAGTAAGCACCAGTAAGCACCAGTAAGCACCAGTAAGCACCAGTAAGCAGCAGTAAGCAGCAGTAAGCACCAGTAAGCACCAGTAAGCACCAGTAAGCACCAGTAAGCAGAAGTACGCAGCAGTAAGCACCAGTAAGCACCAGTAAGCACCAGTAAGCACCAGTAAGCACCAGTAAGCAGCAGTAAGCAGCAGTAAGCACCAGTAAGCACCAGTAAGCACCAGTAAGCACCAGTAAGCAGCAGTAAGCACCAGTAAGCAGCAGTAAACACCAATAAGCACCAGTAAGCACCAGCAAGCAGCAGAAAGCACCAGTAAGCACCAGTAAGCACCAGTAAGCACCAGTAAGCACCAGTAACCACCAGTAAGCAGACGTACGCAGCAGTAAGCACCAGTAAGCACCAGTAAGCACCAGTAAGCACCAGTAAGCACCAGTAAGCACCAGTAAGCACCAGTAAGCACCAGTAAGCACCAGTAAGCACCAGTAAGCACCAGTAAGCACCAGTAAGCACCAGTAAGCACCAGTAAGCACCAGTAAGCACCAGTAAGCACCAGTAAGCAGCAGTAAGCACCAGTAAGCAGCAGTAAGCACCAGTAAGCAGCAGTAAGCACCAGTAAGCACCAGTAAGCACCAGTAAGCCTCATTCAAGGGTTTTTCTTTAGCTGTCATCAAGGAAAAATTGTTTCATACTTTTTTGGTTACTACATGATTCCATGATGTGTTATTTCATAGTTTAGATGTCTTCATGATTATTCACAATGTAGAAAATAGTAAAAAATAAAGAAAAACCCTGGAACGAGTGGCTGTGTACAAACTTTTGACTGGTACTATATGTATGCATGAATACACAGTATATAAATAATTTGTCAATAAAATAGCAAGTGCAATTTATGATTTATTCATTGAAACATTAATATGAACTGGTTATATTATATGGTGGACCAACAACCTTCAAACAGGCAGTAACCTCAGTAGTGGTGCTTGTAGAAGACTATGAAATAGCCTCGTTTTTGGAAAATGCAACAGACAAGACGCTCTTATTTCCCAAGCCCCTTTATCACAGTCAAGACACACTTTACATTTTTTTTTTTTTATAAACAAAAACATGTATAATAAAAACAGAATAACAATAGAACAGAATATTTTTCCAAATGAAAACAGTTGCTATTGCAAAATTATTAAATATTTAATTAATTATTATCAAATGATGCATATCTCGAACAGTTAGTCTGAAAGGGAGATCATTTGAAACGGGGCTCAATTTGACCAGTTGAAATCATTTTCTTCAGGGTTACAAAACAAGAATCGGTCTTCGTTTTCAAGATAAAGATGTTCAATATAGTTTATTCTGCCTGTTATTTTGAATTTTCTTAAATGGATGAACAATTCCACATGGAACAATGCATGGTGATGAATCTGTTTCCTGATTAAGCATATGCTTAATGATTCTGATGGAGATACGCTGTCTTTATCCAGTTTTTCTGTGCATATTTTACGATTTTTACATGATAAAAACTATGATCACTAGGCAAGGACTGTAGCTTGTATATCCCATCGGTTAGATACATTTCTATAGGCATTTATTTCTGTAGGCCTAACAGGAGTTAGTGTGCACACTCAGGACGTGTCTGTGTGTGTATATAGAGAGGTCGAAACGCAATTGAATGAATGAGACACAGAGGGAATTTAGGGAGAAGGACGTGATGCTTGTCTTCTGTTTTTGTTGTGCCCTTCAAATGCACATGTACACATGGAACACTAGAGTCAAAGCAAAGTAATGTTGTCTTTATTAAGACAAAATGTCACTTGCCCATTCGGCCAGACACCAAATAGTTTTACAGTATTCAATAAAAAAATTAAAAATCTCTATTTAATGATCAATGACGTCTGTTGGATTACTCATGGATTACTCATGGATTACTCATGGATTACTCATGGATTACTCATGGATTACTCATGGATTACTCATGGATTACTCATGGATTACTCACGGATTACTCATGGATTACTCATGGATTACTCATGGATTACTCACGGATTACTCATGGATTACTCATGGATTACTCATGGATTACTCATGCCCGGACGTAGTTTATTACAAGTTGAACAGGGAGACGTCTCCAGCACAGAAAACATCTAACAGGCCTCTTGGAGACAGGCTCTTTCTATTCTACTCAGACAGCACCAAGTGTACTGTAAACATCTGTAGTGTAAAACGCCAAGACCTTGTAGAAGTCAAAACAAAGGGCAGTGACTGTCAGCTGCTACAGAATCCGTGTCAATCACTATCACCAGAACACTGGAAATATTACAGAAAGAGAACATTGTGTTCATCTTAACTGGGCTCCCGAGTGGCACAGCGGTCTAAGGAACTGCATCTCAGAGCTTGAGGTGTCACTACAGACACCCTGGTTCGATTCCGGGCTGTATCCCAAACGGCCATGATTGAGAGTCCCATAGGGCGGCGCACAATTGGCCCAGCGTCGTCCGGGTTTGGCCAGTGTAGGCCGTCATTGTAAATAAGAATTGGTTCTTAACTGACTTGCCTAGTTAAATTAAGGTTAAAAAAACACATTTAAAAAACCCAGAATTAACCTTAGATTAGTATATAGGGACAAATTCCTCCCACTGACTTAAGACAGGCAGTCAGTCAAACCCACCTCCATCCTCTCCAGTTTCTCGGGATAGGCCAGGTCCCCGGGGGCGGGGTTGTCTCCGATGATGTCAGTCTGGATGTAGATGTGCGTCCGGTAGACCAGCCTCTCCTGGACATCCTCCAGCATCTGTTTCACCACCGCCTCAAACGCCCCCAGCTGACCAGCTACACACACCATAACGTCATACACTCCTACTCATACACCCTCGCTTATAGAAAGAAACACCATGTCCTTGGGGATGTTTTATCTGTTGACGTGTAGGCATAATTACACCGCTCTCTGAAAATACGTTACGGTGTAAACATGTAACATACTGTAGCGTGATGGTAAGAGTAACCAGAGGTCCTTTGTATTGCGAATGACAGTACCGTTTTTGTTGTGGACGTGGTCTTGTAGCATCTCATTATTTAGGATGCCACAGAGTTCTGACATGATCTCCAAGTAGATACCGTGGATGATGAGCAGTCGCAGGACGTCATACAGCTTCTCCAGCAGTTCACTGGAGGGGGGTAAACTCCTCCACTTTCCCACCAGTGAGCAAAAGGTCACATTTGAGTTGTCCTCTGGGAAATGACAGTATGTTGAAAATGCATTTCTTCTACAAGAGAGAAACACTAGCTAGTATCTGATCAGTTTAGATACATGTTTTATCTCACTGTGTAGCATGTTACAGCTGCCAGTTAATTCAACAGTAAAGTCAGCAGGTGTAGAAAGACAAGACAGACAGGACAGACAGAAAATAAATGAAAGAAAAAGAAAGAAAGGAGAATACTAACAGGGAAATATTAATTGATGTGAGCCTTTACTTCAAGACAAACATATTCTGTACAGAGCTCTGAGTTTCAGTGAGCATTAGCATTAAAGGAAGGTGCTACAAAAAAAGTCAATGTGTGGGTTTGGAGACAGTACTTCCTCTAGTCTAGGTGTGGGTTTGGAGACAGTACTTCCTCTAGTCTAGGTGTGGGTTTGGAGACAGTACTTCCTCTAGTCTAGGTGTGGGTACAGTACTTCCTCTAGTCTAGGGGTGGGTTTGGAGACAGTACTTCCTCTAGTCGAGGTGTGGGTTTGGAGACAGTACTTCCTCTAGTCTAGGTGTGGGTTTGGAGACAGTACTTCCTCTAGTCTAGGTGTGGGTATAGTACTTCCTCTAGTCTAGGTGTGGGTTTGGAGACAGTACTTCCTCTAGTCTAGGTGTGGGTACAGTACTTCCTCTAGTCTAGGTGTGGGTTTGGAGACAGTACTTCCTCTAGTCTAGGTGTGGGTACAGTACTTCCTCTAGTCTAGGTGTGGGTTTGGAGACAGTACTTCCTCTAGTCTAGGTGTGGGTACAGTACTTCCTCTAGTCTAGGTGTGGGTACAGCACTTCCTCTAGTCTAGGGGAGGGTTTGGAGACAGTACTTCCTCTAGTCTAGGTGTGGGTTTGGAGACAGTACTTCCTCTAGTCTAGGTGTGGGTACAGTACTTCCTCTAGTCTAGGGGTGGGTTTGGAGACAGTACTTCCTCTAGTCTAGGTGTGGGTACAGTACTTCCTCTAGTCTAGGTGTGGGTTTGGAGACAGTACTTCCTCTAGTCTAGGTGTGGGTTTGGAGACAGTACTTCCTCTAGTCTAGGTGTGGGTACAGTACTTCCTCTAGTCTATGTGTGGAGACAGTACTTCCTCTCGTCTACGTGTGGGTTTGGAGACAGTACTTCCTCTAGTCTAGGTGTGGGTACAGTACTTCCTCTAGTCTAGGGGTGGGTTTGGAGACAGTACTTCCTCTAGTCTAGGTGTGGGTACAGTACTTCCTCTAGTCTAGGTGTGGAGACAGTACTTCCTCTAGTCTAGGTGTGGGTTTGGAGACAGTACTTCCTCTAGTCTTGGTGTGGGTTTGGAGAAAGTACTTCCTCTAATCTAGGTGTGGGTTTGGAGACAGTACTTCCTCTAGTCTAGGTGTGGGTACAGTACTTCCTCTAGTCTAGGGGTGGGTTTGGAGACAGTACTTCCTCTAGTCTGGGTGTGGGTTTGGAGACAGTACTTCCTCTAGTCTAGGTGTGGGTATAGTACTTCCTCTAGTCTAGGTGTGGGTTTGGAGACAGTACTTCCTCTAGTCTAGGTGTGGGTACAGTACTTCCTCTAGTCTAGGTGTGGGTACAGCACTTCCTCTAGTCTAGGGGAGGGTTTGGAGACAGTACTTCCTCTAGTCTAGGTGTGGGTTTGGAGACAGTACTTCCTCTAGTCTAGGTGTGGGTACAGTACTTCCTCTAGTCTAGGTGTGGGTTTGGAGACAGTACTTCCTCTAGTCTAGGTGTGGGTTTGGAGACAGTACTTCCTCTAGTCTAGGTGTGGGTACAGTACTTCCTCTAGTCTATGTGTGGAGACAGTACTTCCTCTCGTCTACGTGTGGGTTTGGAGACAGTACTTCCTCTAGTCTAGGTGTGGGTACAGTACTTCCTCTAGTCTAGGGGTGGGTTTGGAGACAGTACTTCCTCTAGTCTTGGTGTGGGTTTGGAGAGTACTTCCTCTAATCTAGGTGTGGAGACAGTACTTCCTCTAGTCTAGGTGTGGGTTTGGAGACAGTACTTCCTCTAGTCTTGGTGTGGGTTTGGAGAAAGTACTTCCTCTAATCTAGGTGTGGGTTTGGAGACAGTACTTCCTCTAGTCTAGGTGTGGGTACAGTACTTCCTCTAGTCTAGGGGTGGGTTTGGAGACAGTACTTCCTCTAGTCTGGGTGTGGGTTTGGAGACAGTACTTCCTCTAGTCTGGGTGTGGGTTTGGAGACAGTACTTCCTCTAGTCTAGGTGTTGGTTTGGAGACAGTACTTCCTCTAGTCTAGGTGTGGGTACAGTACTTCCTCTAGTCTGGGTGTGGGTTTGGAGACAGTACTTCCTCTAGTCTAGGTGTGGGTTTGGAGACAGTACTTCCTCTAGTCTGGGTGTGGGTTTGGAGACAGTACTTCCTCTAGTCTAGGTGTTGGTTTGGAGACAGTACTTCCTCTAGTCTAGGTGTTGGTTTGGAGACAGTACTTCCTCTAGTCTAGGTGTGGGTACAGTACTTCCTCTAGTCTGGGTGTGGGTTTGGAGACAGTACTTCCTCTAGTCTAGGTGTGGGTATGGAGACAGTACTTCCTCTAGTCTAGGTGTGGGTACAGTACTTCCTCTACTCTGGGTGTGGGTTTGGAGACAGTACTTCATCTAGTCTAGGTGTTGGTTTGGAGACAGTACTTCCTCTAGTCTAGGTGTGGGTACAGTACTTCCTCTAGTCTATGTGTGGGTTTGGAAAAGAAGTCAGTGTAGAGCCGGTGCTCATCCTGACAGACGTGAAACATGAAGGCGAAGCCACAACACACCTGGGAAGAGAAACACAAAACAGACAGACAACATCAGCGCTGACAAAACATGTTGAAGTCTTCTCAGATAATATCATTTCAGTAATGTGTTTGTACAGTATCTATGCAACTGTATCTGACAAATACAATAAAACCAATCATAAGTAAATGGATCTTCGTAAAATACTGTGATCTTACTAATGCACAGCGGTCCTTGCTGTTTATAACGGTGTAGAAATGATTACTTATGAGCCCTTAAACAAAAATGCAGTTAAGAAGAAATCGATTTAAAATAAATAAGACTACAATTAAAAAAATAAGAGCAACAATAAAATAACACGAGGTTACAGTGAGGGAAAAAAGTATTTGATCCCCTGCTGATTTTGTACGTTTGCCCACTGACAAAGAAATGATCCGTCTATCATTTTAATGGTAGGTTTATTTGAATAGTGAGAGACAGAATAACAATAAAAAAAATCCAGAAAAACGCATGTCAAAAATGTTATAAATTGATTTGCATTTTAATGAGGGAAATAAGTATTTGACCCCGTCTCAATCAGAAATATTTCTGGCTCCCAGATGTCTTTTGTACAGGTAACGAGCTGAGATTAGGAGCACGCTCTGAAAGGGACGGGTAGCAGTACCGAGTAAATGTGTAAATGTTCAGGGGTACAGGTTAGTCATGGTAATTGAGGTAATATGTACATGTTGGTAGTGGTTAAGTGACTATGCATTCATGACAAACATTGAGTAGCAGCAGCATAAATGCAAATAACCATTTAATTAGCTGTTCAGCAGTCGTATGGCTTGTGGGAAAAAGCTGTTCAGAAGCCTCTTGGACCTAGACTTGATGCTCTGGTACCGCTTGCCGTGTGGTAGCAGAGAGAACATTCTATGACTGGGGTGGCTGGAGTCTTTGACAGTTTTTAGGGCCTTCCTCTGACACCACCTGGTAAAGGTCCGGGATGGCAGGAAGCTTGTAGCGCCTTGCGGTTGGAGGCTGAGCAGTTGCCATACCAGGCGGTGATGCAACCAGTCATGCTCTCGATGGTGTAGCTGTAGAACGTTTTGAGGATGTGGGGACCCATGACATCTTTTCAGTCTCTCGAGGGGGAATAGGCGTTGTCGTGACCTCTTCATGACTGTCTTGGTGTATTTGGACCATGATAGTTTGTTGGTGATATGGACACCAAGGAACTTGAAGATCTCAACCTGCTCCACTACAGCCCCGTCAATGAGCATGGGGGCGCGCTCCGCCCACCTTTTCCTGTAGTCCACAATCATTTCCTTTGTCTTGATCACATTGAGGGAGAAGTTGTTGCCTTGGCACCACTCTTCCAGGTTCCTGACCTCCTCCCTATAGGCTGTCTCATCGTTGTCTGTGATCAGGCCTACCACAATGTCATCAATGCACTTATTGATGAAGCCGGTGACTGATGTGGTATACACCTCAATGCCATTGGATGAGTCCCAGAACATTTTCCAGTCTGTGCTAGCGGAACAGTCCTGTAGCTTGGCAGCTGCGTCATCTGACCACTTCCATATTGAGCGATTCACTGGTACTTCCTGCTTTAGTTTTTGCTTGTAAGCAGGAGGAGAGCATTGTGGTCAGATTTGCCAAATGGGGGGCGAGCTTCGTAAGCGTCTCTGTGTGGATTAAAAGTGGTGTCAATTGTTTTGCCTCCTCTTGTTGCACCTGTAACATGCTGGTAGAAATGAGGTAAAACAGATTTAAATTTCCCTGCATTAAAGTCCCCTGCCACTAGGAGAGTCGCCTCTGGATGAGCATTTTCTTGTTTGCTTATGGCTATATACAGCTCGTTGAGTACAGTCTTAGTGCCAGCATCGGTTTGTGGTGGTAAATAGACAGCTACGAAAAATATAGATTAACTCTTGGTGAATAGTGTTGTCTACAGCTTATCATGAGATACTCTACCTCAGGCAAACAAAACCTTGAGACTTCCTTAATATTTGATTTCACGCACCAGCTGTTATTAACAAATAGACACAGACTGCCACCCCTTGTTATCCATGTCGTCGTTCAGTCAGGACACGGAGAAACATAAGATATCACAGTTTAATGTCCCGTTGGTAGGATAGTCTTGACAGGAGTTCATCCAGTTTATTTTTCAATGATTGCACATTGGCCAATAGGACGGATGATAGAGGCGGGTTACCCACTCGTCGACAAATTCTCACAAGGCACCCGGACCTGCGTCCCCTGTATCTGTGTCTTCTCTTCATGCGAATATCTGAGATTTGGGCCTGGTCTGGTATCTGGAATAAATCCTTTGCGTCCGACTCGTTAAAGAAAATAATCTTTGTCCAGTTCACAGTGAGTAATCTCTGTTCTGATATCCAGAAGCTCTTTTCGGTCATAATATGTACAAAATAGGTTACAAATAACGCAAAAAAAAAACACATTAAATAATAGCACAATTGATTAGGAGCCCATTACTAATGCATAGTGGTCTTTATTGTTTTGGCTGGTCAAGTCTGCGATTGTAGATGACAGAACACGGGTCGGCATTACACATGGACGACAGAACACGGGTCGGCATTACACATGGACGACAGAACACGGGTCGGCATTACACATAGATGACAGAACACTGATCGGCGTTACACATAGATGACAGAACACGGGTAGGCATTACACATAGATGACAGAACACGGGTCGGCATTACACATAGATGACAGAACACGGGTCGGCATTACACATGGACGACAGAACACGGGTCGGCATTACACATAGGTGACAGAACACAGGTCGGCATTACACATGGACGACAGAACATGGGTCGGCATAACACATAGATGACAGAACACGGGTCGGCGTTACACATAGATGACAGAACACGGGTCGGCGTTACACATGGATGACAGAACACGGGTCGGCGTTACACATAGATGACAGAACACGGGTCGGCATTACACATAGACGACAGAACACGGGTCGGCATTACACATAGATGACAGAACACGGGTCGGCATTAAACATAGGTGACAGAACACGGGTCGGCATTACACATAGGTGACAGAACACGGGTAGGCATTACACATAGATGACAGAACACGGGTCGGCATTACACATAGGTGACAGAACACGGGTAGGCATTACACATAGGTGACAGAACACTGATCGGCATTACACATAGATGACAGAACACGGGTCGGCATTACACATAGATGACAGAACACGGGTAGGCATTACACATAGATGACAGAACACGGGTAGGCATTACACATAGATGACAGAACACAGGTAGGCATTACACATAGATGACAGAACACAGGTAGGCATTACACATAGATGACAGAACACAGGTAGGCATTACACATAGATGACAGAACACAGGTAGGCATTACACATAGATGACAGAACACAGGTAGGCATTACACATAGATGACAGAACACAGGTAGGCATTACACATAGATGACAGAACACGGGTAGGCATTACACATAGATGACAGAACACGGGTAGGCATTACACATAGATGACAGAACACTGATCGGCATTACACATAGATGACAGAACACTGATCGGCATTACACATAGATGACAGAACACGGGTAGGCATTACACATAGATGACAGAACACTGATCGGCATTACACATAGATGACAGAACACTGATCGGCATTACACATAGATGACAGAACACGGGTAGGCATTACACATAGATGACAGAACACAGGTAGGCATTACACATAGATGACAGAACACTGATCGGCATTACACATAGATGACAGAACACTGATCGGCATTACACATAGATGACAGAACACTGATCGGCATTACACATAGATGACAGAACACTGATCGGCATTACACATAGATGACAGAACACGGGTAGGCATTACACATAGATGACAGAACACGGGTAGGCATTACACATAGATGACAGAACACGGGTAGGCATTACACATAGATGACAGAACACTGATAGGCATTACACATAGATGACAGAACACTGATCGGCATTACACATAGATGACAGAACACGGGTAGGCATTACACATAGATGACAGAACACGGGTAGGCATTACACATAGATGACAGAACACGGGTAGGCATTACACATAGGTGACAGAACACAGGTAGGTTTTACACATAGATACTGTAACAGAACATGTGTAGGAATTAGGAAATAAATGTAAATAATAATCGCACCCGGAGGGGATGGCTGCCATTTTATTGGCTCTTAACCAACCGTGCGGAAGGAGATCGGGGTGCCTTGTAAGGATCCGGCAGTGAGTGGCTAATCTGGATGTGGTAGGGCTTGCAATCTATTACATCAAATCAAAATCAAATCAAATCAAATGTATTTATATAGCCCTTCGTACATCAGCTGATATATCAAAGTGCTGTACAGAAACCCAGCCTAAAACCCCAAACAGCAAGCAATGCAGGTGTAGAAGCACGGTGGCTAGGAAAAACTCCCTAGAAAGGCCAAAACCTAGGAAGAAACCTAGTACATACTACAAAGGGAAGAACAGCCGCGAGCTGCCCAGTGAGACAAGCCTACCAGATGAGCTAAATTACTAAATTACTTCTATGCTTGCTTCGAGTAACACTGAAACATGCATGAGAGCACCAGCTGTTGCGGACGATTGTGTGATCACACTCTCTGTAGCTGATGTGACTAAGAGCTTTAAACAGGTCAACATTCACAAGGCCGCTGGGCCAGATGGATTACCAGGACATGTACTCCAAGCTTGCACTGACCAACTGGCAAGTGTCTTCACTGACATTTTCAACCTCCCCCTGTCTGGGTTTGTATTACCAACATCTTTCAAGCAGACCACCATAGGCCCTGTGCCCAAGAACACTAAGGTAACCTACCTAAATGACTACCGACCTGTAGCCCTCACTTCTGTAGCCATGAAGGCTGGTCATGGCTCACAAAGCAACTTTCCCAGAAACCCTAGACCCACTCCAATTCGCATAGCGCCCCAACAGATCCACAGATGATACAATCTCTATTGCACTCCACACTGCCCTTTCATGCCTGGACAAAAGGAACACCTATGTGAAAATGTTACTAATTGACTACAGCTCAGTGTTCAACACCATCGTGTCCTCAAAGCTCATCACTAAGCTGAGAACCCTTGAACTAAACACTTCCCTCTGCAACTGGATACTGGACTTCCTGATGGGCCGCCCCCAGGTGGTAAGGATAGGTAACAGCACATCCGCCACGCTGATCCTCAAGACAGGGGCCCCTCAGGGGTGCGTGCTCAGTCCCTTCCTTTACTCCCTGTTCACTCATGACTGCATGGCCAGGCATGCACCATCATTAAGTTTGCCGACAACACAATGGTTGTATGCCTGATCACTAACCACAATGAGACAGCCTATAGGGAGGAGATCAGAGACCTGGCCGTGTCATGCTAAGACAAAAACCTCTCCCTCAACATGACCAAGGAGATGATTGTGGACTACAGGAAAAGGAGGACCAAGCACCCCCACATTCTCAACGATGGGGCTGCAGTGGAGCAGGTTGAGGATTTCAAGTTCCTTGGTGTCCATATCACCAACAAACTAACATGGTCCAAGCACACCAAGACAGTCGTGAAGAGGGCATGACAAAACCTATTCCCCCTCAGGTCCTCAAATCCTCAAATGGTTCTACAGCTGCACCATCGAGAGCATCCTGACTGGTTGCATCACTGCTAGGTATGGCAATTGCTCGGCCTCTGACCGCAAGGCACGACAGAGTGTAGTGCGTACGGCCCAGTAAATCACAGATGCCAAGCTTCCTGCCATCTAGGACCTCTATACCAGGCGGTGTCAGAGGAAGGCCCTAAGAATTGTCAGACTCCAGCCACCCTAGTCATAGACTGTTCTCTCTGCTACCGCATGGCAAGCGGTACCGGAGCACCAAGTCTAAGTCCAAAAGGCTTCTAAACAGCTTCTACCCCCAAGCCATAAGACTCCTGAACATCTAAGCAGTGGCTACCCAGAATATTTGCATTGCCCCCCCCCCCTAATGTTGCTGCTACTCTGTTCATTATCTATGCATAGTCACTTTAATAACTCTACCTTCATGTACATATTACCTCAACTACCTCGAATAACCGGTACCCCCGCACATTGACTCTGTACCGGTAGCCCCTGTATATAGCCTAGCTATTGGTATTTTACTGCTGCTCTTTAATTATTTGGTACTTTTATTTCTTAAGGTATTTTTCTATAAACTGCATTGTTGGTTAAGGGCTTGTAAGTAAGAATTTCACTGTAAAAGTCTACACCTGTTGTATTTGGCGCATGTGACAAATAAACGTTGATTTGAATGACATAAAGATAACAGAACACACCACAGTAGGTGAGGCGATCCTGATAAGCCATGATCATACAGTACATGAACCCAATACTCGCTCAAGTATTCTCTCTGACCTCTGTTCCATTTGTTCCAATCAGCATCTGAAAGAACAATCACTATTATTCATCTCTACAAACACAACAGAGATGTTCAACCAAAAGGATGGCTTAGCAATTTGATGTTTAATTCCAACAGAAAAAATAAATAAATAATTATACTCAGTCTGACTTTGGGTGCAGCTGCTCTGAACTTGACACAGTGTGAAGGCATCGTCTGGGTCCGTTAGACCCAACAGATCCTGAAAGAAAAATACATTTTAAATCAGACAGACAACTCAAGACAGAAGACTTGTGTACCAGTACCAAGTCAAAATCCATGATAAAAAAGCGTCTGAGGACTCCTTCCTACCCATTTGTTAACTGGCTGGTGAGATTCTGCATAGCGTCTTCGTGAAGGGCTTTAGACAGACATTGTTGTAACTTGGTCAGATACACTGGGTAATCCTTCAAGTTTGCCTGAAAAAAAAGGAAGTAAATCATCCAATATGAAGACACAGCTCTACAATAGAATACACACTTTCCTATGTGGGATGAAAATATAATTACATGGGAAGAAACATACTCTATACTGTCATCCAATTTCGAAAGCATTGGTATAAATCCTTCACTGTTTACAGACCGTGTGGGCGGGTTTAATTTCTGCAGAGACAGGGCGAGAATGAACTTTTGCAAGGCTCGAGTCAGGAAAAAGATTAACCAATGACATTTGCTAAAGGATTTAAAATGCCACAGAAAGGAGGATGGGTACAGGGTTTAATACGTTTTTTTTAAAGACAGCTAACCGTGTTGATGTTCTCCAACTCGTTGTTGTAAGAATGCTTCTGCTGTACGTTCTCAGTCAGAGACACCAGTTCTGACTGTTTAAGAGAAAACTATCTGTTGACAGGGAAATAGGATTTTGATAACAGGTTGACATTTAAATGTCTGATGTTTTATTCCATTACAAATGGAAACAGGTCCATACTACTTTGTTCTGTTGGTACTTTTTGTGCCTCTGACACAGTCACATAACCAAAATGTGACTGTCAGATAACCAACATGTAGGCTACGTGACTGTGTCAGAGAACCTACATCTGCAGTGGTTTCTCCACTAAATAAGGTGAATGCACCAATTTGTAAGTCGCTCTGGATAAGAGCGTCTGCTAAATGACTTAAATGTAAATGTAAATGTAAATGTTTTGCGATTATGCTGCGGGATTTAAAAGTAATTTGTGGTTTTGTACGGTACCCTGCGACTCCACTTCATTACTCCAGACCTCCACAAGGGGGAGTTAGAATACTGATTATGCTTTTATTAGGCGTCCAAAACTCCGATATTACTGTTAGGCCATATCACCCAGGGCGACTATCAAATGTTTCTCAAAGATGCCCTCTGGTGGTCAAACTAGCACTAACCAGCATTAATGGTCCCAGTGCTTCACACTTAAATAAAGTGCCATTGAATTCTGCGGCACCATGCAAGCTGCACCGCAGTACTAAAGGATGAACCACTGTAGCCTAAGTTGTTTCTCTGACACAGTCACATAGTTTACGTGTTGGCCCTCAGCGCGGTCGTCGCTATTTACCACAGCCACAAAGTCATGAACTCCTCTTATTTCTGCAATTTACCTTTTTAAAATTTCATTTGAAACTTAATCCTAACCTTAACCACACTGCTAACCCACTGCTAACCCTATGCCTTAACCTTAAATCAAGACCAACAATACGTGTTTTGTTTTCATACATTATTTATTATTATTATATTAAGTATGCCGATTTGTACTTTGTGGCTGTGATATCTAGTGGAAACCAGACAGCAGCAGACGGGGTCCTGTTCCGGGGCGGTGTTCCAAAAAGGGGGAGGACTGTGACTACAGCTTCCAATAGTATGACTATTTTCAGAACACATGTATACTTCATTGGTTGAAACGTTTTAAGGCTCCAGACGTTGCACACAGAAATGAAGATGATAAATGAAGGTTTATGCTCAGGTGGAATTTAGTGAACAGTGTTGTTCCAATGCAGTTGCAAGTCTGTAACATCAAATCAAACTTCATTTGTCACATGCGCCGAATACAAGTGTAGACCTTACCATGAAATACTTACTTACAAGCCCTTAACCAACAGTGCAGTTCAAGAAGAGTTAAGAAAATATTTACCAAATAAACTAAAGTAAAAAATAATTAAAAGTAACACAATAACATAACAATAAACAAGGCTATATACAGGGGGTACCGGTAATGAGTCAGTTTGCGGGGGTACATGTTAGGCGTCATTTGTACATGTAAGTATGGATGAAGTGACTATGCATAGATAATAAACAGCGAGTAGCAGCAGTGTAAAAACAAATGGGGGGTCAATGTAATAGTCCGGTGGCCATTTGATGAATTGTTCAGCGGTCTTATGGCTTGGGAGTAGAAGGGAGGACAGAGCCTTTTGGTCCCAGACTTGACGCTCTGGTACCGCTTTTTATTTTTTATTTCACCTTTATTTAACCAGGTAGGCTAGTTGAGAACACCTTTATTTAACCAGGTAGGCTAGTTGAGAACAACTTTATTTAACCAGGTAGGCTAGTTGAGAACACCTTTATTTAACCAGGTAGGCTAGTTGAGAACACCTTTATTTAACCAGGTAGGCCAGTTGAGAACACCTTTATTTAACCAGGTAGGCCAGTTGAGAACACCTTTATTTAACCAGGTAGGCTAGTTGAGAACACCTTTATTTAACCAGGTAGGCTAGTTGAGAACACCTTTATTTAACCAGGTAGGCCAGTTGAGAACACCTTTATTTAACCAGGTAGGCTAGTTGAGAACACCTTTATTTAACCAGGTAGGCTAGTTGAGAACAACTTTATTTAACCAGGTAGGCTAGTTGAGAACACCTTTATTTAACCAGGTAGGCTAGTTGAGAACACCTTTATTTAACCAGGTAGGCCAGTTGAGAACACCCTTATTTAACCAGGTTGGCTAGTTGAGAACACCTTTATTTAACCAGGTAGGCCAGTTGAGAACACCTTTATTTAACCAGGTAGGCTAGTTGAGAACAACTTTATTTAACCAGGTAGGCCAGTTGAGAACACCTTTATTTAACCAGGTAGGCCAGTTGAGAACACCTTTATTTAACCAGGTAGGCTAGTTGAGAACACCTTTATTTAACCAGGTAGGCTAGTTGAGAACACCTTTATTTAACCAGGTAGGCTAGTTGAGAACACCTTTATTTAACCAGGTAGGCTAGTTGAGAACACCTTTATTTAACCAGGTAGGCCAGTTGAGAACACCTTTATTTAACCAGGTAGGCTAGTTGAGAACACCTTTATTTAACCAGGTAGGCTAGTTGAGAACACCTTTATTTAACCAGGTAGGCCAGTTGAGAACACCTTTATTTAACCAGGTAGGCTAGTTGACAACACCTTTATTTAACCAGTTAGGCTAGTTGAGAACACCTTTATTTAACCAGGTAGGCCAGTTGAGAACACCTTTATTTAACCAGGTAGGCCAGTTGAGAACACCTTTATTTAACCAGGTAGGCTAGTTGAGAACACCTTTATTTAACCAGGTAGGCTAGTTGAGAACACCTTTATTTAACCAGGTAGGCTAGTTGAGAACACCTTTATTTAACCAGGTAGGCCAGTTGAGAACACCTTTATTTAACCAGGTAGGCTAGTTGAGAACACCTTTATTTAATTAACCAGGTAGGCCAGTTGAGAACACCTTTATTTAACCAGGTAGGCCAGTTGAGAACACCTTTATTTAACCAGGTAGGCTAGTTGAGAACACCTTTATTTAACCAGGTAGGCTAGTTGAGAACACCTTTATTTAACCAGGTAGGCTAGTTTCGAACACCTTTATTTAACCAGGTAGGCCAGTTGAGAACACCTTTATTTAACCAGGTAGGCCGGTTGAGAACAAGTTCTCTTTTACAACTGTGACCTGGCCAAGATAAATCAAAGCAGTGTGAACAGACAACAACACATTGAGTAAACAATAAACAAGTCAATAACACAATAACACTCTGCGGAAGCAAGGAAAACAGTCTTTGACTTGGGTGACTGGAGTCTCTGACAATTTTATGGGCTTTCCTCTGACACCGCCTATTATATAGATCCTGGATGGCAGGAAGCTTGGCCCCAGTGATGTACTGGGCCGTACGCACTACCCTCTGTAGCGCCTTATGGTCAGATGCCGAGCAGTTGCCATACCAGGCGGTGATGCAACCGGTCAGGATGCTCTTGATGGTGCAGTTTTATAACTTTTTGAGGATCTGGGGACCCATGCCAAATCCTTTCAGCCTTCTGAGGGGAAAAGGTTTTGTCATGCCCTCTTCACGACTGTCTTGGTGTGTTTGGACAATGATAAGAACGTTGGTGATGTGGACACCAAGGAAATTGAAACTCTTGACCCGCTCCACTACAGCCCAGTTGATGTTAAAGGGGGCCTGTTCGGCCCACCTTTTCCTGTAGTCCACAATCAGCTCCTTTGTCCTGCTCACACTGCCAGTTCTCTGACCTCCTCTCTATAGGCTGTCTCATTGTTGTCGGTGATCAGGCCTACCACTGTTGTGTCGTCAGCAACTTAATGATGGTGTTGGAGTCGTGTTTGGCCACGCGGTCGTGGGTGAACAGGGAGTACAGGAGGGGACTAAGTACACACCCCTGAGGGGCCCCAGTGTTGAGGATCAGTGTGGCAGACATGTTGTTTTAGCTTGTAAGCAGGAATCAGGAGGATAGAATTACAGTCAGATTTTCCAAGTGGAGAGCGGGGGAGAGCTTTGTATGCATTTCTTTGTGTGGAGTAAAGGTGGCCTAGAGATGTTTTTCCTCTGGTTGCACATGTGACATTCAGGTAAAATTTTTGTAAAACTGATTTAAGTTTGCCCTGCATTAAAATCACTGGCCACTAGGAGCGCCACTTCTGGGTGAGCCTTTTCTTGTTTGCTTTTGGCCTTATAGATTTGGTTGAGTGCAGTCTTAGTGCCAGCATCGGTCTGTGGTGGTAAATAGACGGCTACGAATAATCTAGATGAGAACTCTCTTGGTAGATAGTGTGGTCTACAGCTTATCATAAGGTACTCTACCTCAGGCGAGCAATATCTCGAGACTTCTTTAATATTAGATATCGCGCACCGGCTGTTATTGACAAAAAGATGCACACACCCCACAAAAGCACACGCTCCCATTGAGGACACTCTTTGACGTTGTGTCACTAAACAGAGGAATGACATAACCCAAAGCATCAATTAGCATGACAGCATAGAAGCACTCACTGCTGTTGCCCATCGCTCCTAGAATTAGATTAATAAGAATGTCCTTTTGGTGTCTGCTACCTGGGTGGAGCTGAGTTGAAAATTCTTGGCTAGGTAACAGACTCTGTTAGTATGTGTAATGTGTAGGTAGATTGTAACGTGTGTGTTTTACCTGCTACCATACAGAGATGGTGATATTTACCACCAGGTGGAGCCCTGGATCAGATTTGACATCCAATAAGTGATTTTTCCACAATCTAAGGACATAACTAGGCATACGGAACACGTCTGTATGACTCTCAGAATTACAATAATATCAGACAAAACCATGTCAAACTGTACTGGTTTGTAAATCAACATACGTTGTGCTGAATGTATTTTTAAAAGAGACACTTATACAAAGAGCAATCCCAAAAATACTGTCTGAGGAATGTTTGTGAAAGCAAGAACCCTTGAACCAGACTGACAGACTCATAGACGGCCATGTACTGCGTCTATTCAACCACTTTATTATGAAGGGGTATGAGACAGTTTCTGCCCCCAGCATGCAGTCTGTCTAGACGTGGATCGATAAGTCCCAAGAAAGGTCAAAGATCTGCATCTAGTAATGACACAAATATAAGGCATCATATATATCACCAGTTTCGTCTGTGTTTCCTTCTCTGTAGTTTTTTTTGCACTGTTTTTCAACCAAACAATCTGCTTTCATTTATGTGAAATGTTTATCTTCACAAGGGGCTCCTGAGTGGTGCAGCGGTCTAAGCCACTGCGTGTCAGTGCTAGAGGCGTCACTACAGACTTTGGTTCCATTCCAGGTTGTATCACAACCGGCCGTGATTGGGAGTCCCATAGGACTGCGTACAATTGGCCCAATGTCATCCGGGTTAGGTCATTGTAAATACGAATTTGTAAATAAGAATTTGTTCTTACTTGCCTAGTTAAATAAAGAATATGTATATGTATAAAAGAGTGGGGGAATAAAGGAGAAAATATGATTACATAGTTAATGTTTGTCTAACAGAATGTTCTTTCTTTGTTGTGGTAGAAAAACAACCAATTTACCTTCAGTTAAAATATAATTTTCTTGCCCAATGTTGATACGTTCCATGTTTCTTTGCCATTCCTTGGAAAAATGGTGAATGTACTGGACAGTATATCCAAGACATATAATCCACATCCGAATATTAGTTTCAAATAATCATTTGATATTAAAAATAACCTGATATTGTTGCTTAATAAGTATTTCCAATATGTGTTATTCATTAATACAGTTTGTTAAAAAAATATAGTGTTTGAGACTACAGCTTTAGAATGTTCATCAGTCATCAAACAGTACACCGTATTGATTACACCGTATTGATTACACCGTATAGCAAGTACACCGTATTGATTACACCATATTGATTACACCATATATCAAGTACACCGTATTGATTACACCGTATTGATTACACCTTATAGCAAGTACACCGTATTGATTACACCATATTGATTACACCGTATTGATTACACCGTATAGCAAGTACACCGTATTGATTACACCGTATTGATTACACCTTATAGCAAGTACACCGTATTGATTACACCATATATCAAGTACACCGTATTGATTACACCGTATTGATTACACCTTATAGCAAGTACACCGTATTGATTACACCGTATTGATTACACCGTATTGATTACACCGTATAGCAAGTATACCGTATTGATTACACCGTATAGCAAGTATACCGTATTGATTACACCGTATAGCAAGTATACCGTATTGATTACACCGTATAGCAAGTACACCGTATTGATTACACCGTATTGATTACACCGTATTGATTACACCGTATAGCAAGTACACCGTATTGATTACACTGTATAGCAAGTACACCGTATTGATTACACCGTATTGATTACACCGTATTGATTACACCGTATAGCAAGTACACCGTATTGATTACACCGTATTGATTACACCGTATTGATTACACCTTATAGCAAGTACACCGTATTGATTACACCATATTGATTACACCGTATTGATTACACCGTATAGCAAGTACACCATATTGATTACACCGTATAGCAAGTACACCGTATTGATTACACCGTATTGATTACACCGTATTGATTACACCGTATAGCAAGTATACCGTATTGATTACACCGTATAGCAAGTACACCGTATTGATTACACCGTATTGATTACACCGTATTGATTACACCGTATAGCAAGTACACTGTATTGATTACACCGTATAGCAAGTACACCATATTGATTACACCGTATTGATTACACCGTATTGATTACACCATATAGCAAGTACACCGTATTGATTACACCGTATTCATTACACCGTATTGATTACACCGTATAGCAAGTACACCGTATTGATTACATCATATTGATTACACTGTACAGCAAGTACACCGTATTGATTACACCGTATAGCAAGTACACCGTATTGATTACACAGTATTGATTACACCGTATTGATTACACCGTATAGCAAGTACACTGTATTGATTACACCGTATAGCAAGTACACCATATTGATTACACCGTATTGATTACACCGCATAGCAAGTACACCGTATTGATTACACCGTATAGCAAGTACACCGTATTGATTACACTGTATTGATTACACCGTATTGATTACACCGTATAGCAAGTACACCGTATTGATTACACCGTATTGATTGCACCGTATAGCAAGTACACCATATTGATTACACCGTATTGATTACACCGTATAGCAAGTACACCGTATTGATTACACCGTATTGATTACACCGTATTGATTACACCGTATAGCAAGTACACCGTATTGATTACACCGTATAGCATGTACACTGTATTGATTACACCGTATAGCAAGTACACCATATTGATTACACCGTATTGATTACACCGTATTGATTACACCGTATAGCAAGTACACCATATTGATTACACCGTATAGCAAGTACACCATATTGATTACACCGTATTGATTACACCGTATTGATTACACCGTATTGATTACACCGTATTGATTACACTGTATAGCATGTACACTGTATTGATTACACCGTATAGCAAGTACACCGTATTGATTACACCGTATTGATTACACCGTATTGATTACACCGTATAGCAAGTACACCGTATTGATTACACCGTATAGCAAGTACACCGTATTGATTACACCGTATAGCAAGTACACCGTATTGATTACACCGTATAGCAAGTACACCGTATTGATTACACCGTATATCAAGTACACCGTATTGATTACACCGTATAGCAAGTACACCGTATTGATTACACCGTATATCAAGTACACCGTATTGATTACACCGTATATCAAGTACACCGTATTGATTACACCGTATAGCAAGTACACCGTATTGATTACACCGTATATCAAGTGCACCGTATTGATTACACCGTATATCAAGTACACCGTATTGATTACACCGTATATCAAGTACACCGTATTGATTACACCGTATTGATTACACCGTATAGCAAGTACACCGTATTGATTACACCGTATAGCAAGTACACCGTATTGATTACACCGTATATCAAGTACGCCGTATTGATTACACCGTATAGCAAGTACACCGTATTGATTACACCGTATATCAAGTACACCGTATTGATTACACCGTATATCAAGTACACCGTATTGATTACACCGTATAGCAAGTACACCGTATTGATTACACCGTATAGCAAGTACACCGTATTGATTACACCGTATATCAAGTACACCGTATTGATTACACCGTATATCAAGTACACCGTATTGATTACACCGTATTGATTACACCGTATTGATTACACCGTATTGATTACACCGTATTGATTACACCGTATAGCAAGTACACCGTATTGATTACACTGTATAGCAAGTACACCGTATTGATTACACCATATAGCAATTTATTTGTTTCCTTCTTTTGAAAAGCATCTTACTGTACGACTATTTGAACACTATCGTTGCTTCATAATGGCCTCAGGGCGTTCCGACTGCTGATAACCCCATTCTGCATCAGATTGTGTGCAAATCCACTGTTCTCTCAATGCCCTGAAATGACTAAATGTTCATGCAATAAAATAAATAGGATTTCTTGAACCGTGTTGTCAGTGACTTAGATAACTTCTTAATCAGTCGGCATGGTTAGAATCTCTTTCTATTCCTCTCTATTGGGATTGTCTCCGGTACATTTACATTTACATTTAAGTCATTTAGCAGACGCTCTTATCCAGAGCGACTTACAAATTGGTGCATACACCTTATGACATCCAGTGGAACAGCCACTTTACAATAGTGCATCTAAATCTTTTTAGGGGGTGAGAAGGATTACTTACCCTATCCTAGGTACCGTATCACCGAAACAACCGCCAACCTCGGTGAAGCCACAAGCCAATACTTTGTCCAAGATTAAAGGCCAGATTTAATATATTCCATCCTGCCTTAGCTGTCTTTATGCATTGGTTTTGAATACACAGCTACATTCCAACATAGAATCATCTTATTCTGAAAACTAGGTAGGCCTAACTACTGCACCTGCAATTTCACCCTGTGTACTTTTATTTAAACAAATAAGGTATGTTATTGTTCTGTGTAAATACCTAATTTTTCAGCTTGTATAATGTTATTTAAACAAATAAGTGTATGTTAAGCTACTGTGTAAATACCACAAATGCACATTTGATCAAATTGACCAGCAAAACCTTTTCACAGTCTTTAAATATATATATTTTTGTAAATAAATTATTTACAAACGTCTCCAATCAACATCATTCTAGCTGGACTGTGTTCGTGCACTCGGGCTCTGTCATGATCCATGTCACGAGGGTGTCTGATGGTGAGGTCACAGTGAGTTCAGATATTTTTTTAAAAAGTCTACTACTAGTTGAAAGGATCGGGGTCTAGTGGGGTCTTACTGGAGGATAAAGAGAGATGTCAGAAGGAATCTCATCACAGCTTCATCGTTGTTGTACGGTGCTGAAGTGGTCTGTAGATTAATAGTGATTACAGCCACCTAACGCTCCACGACACCGTATAATCGGTGAAATTAATCTAAGCCACAAAATATCAAGTGGTTTTCATTTGTTTTGCCTACAAAGTGTGTGTCTGAATTAAATGAAAATTAGTTAAGATGAGGTAACAGACAAATAAAAAGCATTATCATTACAATTCACACTTTATTTATGTAATTTTATTACATTTTCAACAAGGAATGTGTGAAAATAATGGTGCATCGGAAAAAGTCAAATGGCTCAAATACCAAATGTACCGGCATGTGAACATACCGAGCCAATAGGTGAGAAGAAAACAGTAATGTATTTACAGAGATTGCACATGTTGTTTCTAATTACAATTAAGACATTATTTCTGTATTGGAATGTCACTTCAAATGGCTTTTCTTTAGAAGTATACATTTTCAACATGAATCAACGTTTTTAACATCGCAGTGCTTCTTTTTTTGACAAAGAGATGAAGAATTGTGTCTTTGTGAGTTTGTCAATTAATAGTCAAGTTGTCAGTGCATTAGAAGTGCTGTGATTTTAGCATTGTAAAAGAGGCAGATTAACTATTAAAATGAACTCTTAACATGTTT
The DNA here is from genome assembly GCF_023373465.1 of Oncorhynchus keta. Taxonomy (NCBI): domain Eukaryota; kingdom Metazoa; phylum Chordata; class Actinopteri; order Salmoniformes; family Salmonidae; genus Oncorhynchus; species Oncorhynchus keta. The sequence continues at coordinate 8,011,173 of NC_068454.1, forward strand.
ATTTTCACAAACATCATCCTAATACATAAGAAACATCATGGAGAGGATATTGTATGAAACAGAAGATTGTAGATGAATAGTCCTGTTATAACTGCTCTGTGATCAGAGGAACTGATGTCATGATGACATGTCGAGATAAACAGGGTTACACGTAAAACATTTAGCAACATGCTGCTAACGACTGATACATGGACAAAGGTCAACAATCTACTGTATGTGTAATACTGTATGAAATAAACTCATCTCAGGGCTTTTCATTTTGTTTTATTTAACTCGGCAATGACGGCCTGCCCGGGGAACAGCGGATTAACTGCCTTGTTCAGGGGCAGAACAACAGAAAGACGTATTGCCTTGTCAGCTCAGGGATTCGAACTAGCAACCTTTTGCTTACTGGCCCAACGCTCTAACCGCTGCCTGCTTAAAAATACAGTAAGTTTCACTGAATTTGAAAACGTTATACCCACCTTCCTCTCTAAGCGCATCCCAAAACCTTCCTCTCTAAGCGCATCTCAAAACCTTCCTCTCTAAGCGCATCCCAAAACCTTCCTCTCTAAGCGCATCCCAAAACCTTCCTCTCTAAGCGCATCTCAAAACCTTCCTCTCTAAGCGCATCTCAAAACCTTCCTCTCTAAGCGCATCTCAAAACCTTCCTCTCTAAGCGCATCTCAAAACCTTCCTCTCTAAGCGCATCTCAAAACCTTCCTCTCTAAGCGCATCCAAAACCTTCCTCTCTAAGCGCATCCCAAAACCTTCCTCTCTCTAAGCGCATCCAAAACCTTCCTCTCTAAGCGCATCTCAAAACCTTCCTCTCTAAGCGCATCTCAAAACCTTCCTCTCTAAGCGCATCCCAAAACCTTCCTCTCTAAGCGCATCCCAAAACCTTCCTCTCTAAGCGCATCCCAAAACCTTCCTCTCTAAGCGCATCTCAAAACCTTCCTCTCTAAGCGCATCTCAAAACCTTCCTCTCTAAGCGCATCTCAAAACCTTCCTCTCTAAGCGCATCCCAAAACCTTCCTCTCTAAGCGCATCCCAAAACCTTCCTCTCTAAGCGCATCCCAAAACCTTCCTCTCTAAGCGCATCTCAAAACCTTCCTCTCTAAGCGCATCTCAAAACCTTCCTCTCTAAAACCTTCCTCTCTAAGCGCATCCCAAAACCTTCCTCTCTAAGCGCATCCCAAAACCAACAAGCATAAATATAGCAGTGAATATTAATGTGTTAAAGCAAGAAATAAAATCTACAATATTTTTTTAACCCAATAAATGGTTTCCATAAATAATTTTTAAAAAACAATGTATTTGCTTCTATAAGAGAATGATTGGAGACTGATCTGGCACCATGGCTTTGTTCTGCTTTATACAGCATGGATGGTGTGACACAAAGGCAGCCAGGTGAGGCTGAAGTGGGTCTGTTCTGCTCCCTTTGTGTTGCATTAGCTGGTCTGTTAATCCTGGCAGTCTGTCCCCTCGAGGTGGTCTGGGATGGGCAGCCCCGTGAGAACAGTCAGACACTTGTTCCACACGTTGAACACGGGACACACTGGCTGAGCGAAGGTGATGTCGAACGTGTACAGGTGCTGTGAGCCGGCGCCATCGTAGAAGGCCAGGGAACCGGCGTCGTAGTCCAACAACACCCCCACGCGACGCAGGTGGGGGGACGGCTCGATGGGCATCTCCTTGCTGTTGTGACGTACTACCCAGGAGTTGTTGCATCGAGATAATACCCACGAGGCCGAGTTCTTGCCGATCCACTCGTGTTTCGGTGCTGACTTGTAAGCAACGCCCACAGCAAACCTGATGAAGATAGAAAAATAGCATGTTAATGGCTCATTCTCTAGTTGAGGTCAAATAGCACCTGTGGGAAATGACAGGACTCCTAGCATCCTAGAGATTTTTAGAGACTGTGATTGGATTTCCCAATGTGAATCTCACACGTCTTTGTCTCTCCATATGTTCTGGTCTGAGGTATCTGAGGCACGACTGGTTCATATCCTTACCATGTGCTCCCTCCTATCAAGGCCTCCCAGTAGTGGCGCCCGCTGTCGATGTACACATTCCCAGTGACGCCGTAGCTGCCCTGGCTGGTGAAGCGGTCCTGATTGTGGCTCTTCTTGGACGACGTCTCGTCTCGCTCCACCGTCAGGTTGTCGTGGGAGACCTTCAGCTTCTTGTGAGCAGACTTTGGGTCCAACTTGAACGGCTGACCTGTAAATGGACCATAGATTGATTAAGAAATAATACCTGGGGGGGGGGGTGTGTGTGTGTGTGATATATGGTTAATATACCACGGCTAAGGGCTGATCTTAAGCCCGACGCAACGCGGAGTGCCTGGACACAGACCTTAGCCGTAGTATATTGGCCATATACCACAAACCCCCGAGGTCCCTTATTGCTATTATAAACTGGTTACCAACGTAATTAGAGCAGTAAAAATATACATGTTTTGTCATACCCTTGATATACGATCTGATATACCACGGCTTTCAGCCAATCAGCATTCAGGGCTCGAACCAACCAGTTTATAATTTAACAGTAAACAATAGTAAATACGCTAGTAAATATCTCCATATGTCAATATCTCCTAAGAAGGTTTAATGACGTCAGCACGGTACAGCTATTGGAAACTCTGACATACTGTTGGTCTTGAGCTTCCCAGGTACACTGCTGCGACTCCCTGCCTGGTTGATAGCTTTGACCATAAAGATGTACTTGGTGCCACACTGGAGTCCATGCACTGTGTAGTGGTTCTGCTTGATGTTGGGCACAATCATCCAACTGTCAGCTGAGTTACACAAACCTAGACCACAGACAAAGTTAAGTCAGTTAAATAACAGGAGCTACAACCACTGGGATTGTAACAAAACACACAAATGTAACAGACATTCGTTGACATAACAACACCTTCAATTAATACTTTGTTGTCATCAAATCAAGATTGTGGTAATTCTAGCATCTGTTTCGTCATAACCTCTCGCGGCTGTTATTTCTCTGCGTGACCCGTCGTACACAATAACATTGTCCGCTCACTGTAGTATGAACAGGCCCTGGGGCAGAAGAGGAACAATTTCTTGCAACCCTTGCTAGGGTGATCTGTTCCAACAGTCTGCCACTTACATGAGCCGCAGGGAAACACAAATCTCCATCTGGATTGGAATCCAGTCTGACTCAACCTATATACTCTGGCCTGGATCAGTCTCTAGCAGAGATACACAGCAGAGATCTCTGATATCTTATTATCGTCTTATTATCCAATGAAAGGAAAGCATGGTTGTTCCCGTCCTTCTGAAATTAAAAAATGCTTTATTTGATCGGCGTAATGTAATGCCCCCCCAAAGCTATTCACAGCAGGAGCCACTCAGATAGTCAGATGGCCACTCAGATAGCCACTCAGATAGTCAGATAGCCACTCAGATAGTCAGATAGCCACTCAGATAGTCAGATGGCCACTCAGATAGTCAGATGGCCACTCAGATAGTCAGATGGCCACTCAGATAGTCAGATGGCCACTCAGATAGTCAGATGGCCACTCAGATAGTCAGATGGCCACTCAGATAGTCAGATAGCCACTCAGATAGTCAGATGGCCACTCAGATAGTCAGATAGCCACTCAGATAGTCAGATAGCCACTCAGATAGTCAGATGGCCACTCAGATAGTCAGATAGCCACTCAGATAGTCAGATAGCCACTCAGATAGTCAGATAGCCACTCAGATAGTCAGATAGCCACTCAGATAGTCAGATGGCCACTCAGATAGTCAGATAGTCAGATAGCCACTCAGATAGTCAGATGGCCACTCAGATAGTCAGATAGCCACTCAGATAGTCAGATAGCCACTCAGATAGTCAGATGGCCACTCAGATAGTCAGATGGCCACTCAGATAGTCAGATGGCCACTCAGATAATCAGAT